>NC_074718.1:4644351-4771851 GCF_947242115.1 Biomphalaria glabrata
TCCTCTTGTCATTCATTGGAAACAACTCAACCAGGCTCTACATCTAAATAATGCACATTCCCAGGCCACCGGACACACACGCGCACTCTTTTTTGCAAGACTTTTCCCTTTAACCGACATCACAGGAAAGATGAAGCAGATTGTGTTTATGTTGTCGGTCTGTCAGGTCACGAAAATGAACTGGGCTATTGAAAATCTGACTTCAATATGGTCGAGCAAAAAAAAAATAAAAAATGTGTAACACAAACGAAAGAGAGGCAGGTTGTGGGGGCAAGATGTGGGCAAGGGCGTCATTGCCCAGCGTGTCTAAAAAAAAAGGGGACAATGTGAAAGCGAAGAGAAAACAAAATGCGCCCCAATGACACGATAGATCTATGCCTGTACGATGTGAGTGGAATAGATCTAAGGAGATGAAAGGCTAGGGTCTGTGCAGTGCCGTAAGGGAGATGTGTATCCACTTAAAGGGTTAACGAGGTGGAGGCTGGCAAAAAAGAGAGAGCGCTATTCTAGTCGGCTTTAGAAGCCTGCTTCCTAGCTCCGAGAAGAGTCTGATCAAGATTGTCCACCTGAAGAAAAAAACAACTGGGAAATTGTTATGAAGTGTGTGTGTGTGTGTTTCTATGGTAACGTGGGAAGAGCTTAGCGATTGGTAGTTGGCCATGTAGTGGGAATGATGCAAGATAAGCAGCACTGTCGTCAGCGGTCTTGAGAAGGCCACAGACGATTCCAGATTGCCAGAGTGAAAAGACGTGTTTTTGTTCAAAATACCATTTATTTATTATTACTAAAGTCGGCAACATTTATTTCATTTAATCTCAGGTCGATTTCGTCTATATTGTAATAAAAGTTATATTTAGTATTGTTCAGGAAGAAGTTATTCGAGTTATTTCTAATTTTAAAGTTAAATATAATACGCCTACAGCGGTTTAGTTGTCTACCAGCAATTTGGTGCTGTACGATGAAACAATAGACCACATTCTTTACGAATGCAGAGTTCTGCACGAAGGACGTTTGGGACAAGGCTTGGATAGAGAGATAACTGGTTCAAGGACGACACAGAGGCTGTCCTTGTACGGGGACAAGGCAACCTTAAGACTCACTGCTCGCTTCCTCTCACGTGCTCTAAGGGAGTAATTCTCAGCATGTTGTTCGTTGTCAATGAGGTTTCTGACTCGGTGCTACAAGTCAACACCGGCCAACAACAGAAATCCTGGATGTAAATACGCGACGAGCTCTAGGTGAAAACGCTTTTTACTTTGGGAGGGCGGTGGTGGCCGACTGGTATACCGAGTGCCCACGAGTTCGAATCCAGGTGAAGACTGAGGATTCAAACTTTAGGATATTTAGGACGCCCCAGAGTCAACCCAAACTCTTATGGGTACCTGACTCCCTCGTTGACCGTCGGTGCAATGACCCAATACTAAGACGTGCAGAAGTGGGGTTTAATCGGGGATTTCCTTAGTGACGCGACGGTACATTGAAAAACTTAGAACGGAAGCAGGTTAAAGATAATAACAGACGCGAGGGAGACCTCCGTAGTAACGCTTAGAAAGGACGCGTTTTTCTTTAATAATAATAATATAATAATAATAATAAGCCTGTCAGAGGGCGGTACTGCTGCAGACCTGCCACATCACCAGAAAATTCCTCAGTGGAAACTGTTAAAGGGACTACGATGAATTTTGTTTCTCTTTAGCGAAACTCGACCCTGGCAGCGCCAGAGAATGACTACTCGTTCATTTCTAACATAATAATAATAATAATCTTTATTATCCGTAAGGAAATTTGTCTAACAATTTGTGCAGTAGCAGACGACTTAAACTGTACCCTTATTATTTCAATAAATATTTCATATCCAAAAGGCCGGTTAATTTGGTACGGTACTTCAAAAGTGCTAAACAATACCGGATTGTAGACCTATATAAAAGTAGTTTTTAGTAGCACCGAAAATACTGTGACCTCACGGGGTAAAGCAGCTCGCTAAATAAATACCTTTCTTTTACTCATGAAAATCAAGCTAAACAAAAGCACATGTTGGGTTCAGGCATGCTTTAAAGTGAAGTTTATGGTTTCACATATATTGGCTACATTAGCACTTACCTAGACAGATTGCGTCATGATATTTAATTTTATTTTATTTTATTTAATCGAAATTTAATTCCTAAATATGCAAAGAGCAACAGACCAGAAAGAGTCGATTGAGCTCCACGCGTCACAAAGCAATGTTGTGCTTCACTATTGGGGAATAATACGGTAACATATTGCATTGGAAGAAAGGAAGAGAGAGAGAGAGAGAGATGTGGTAGAGAGGTCAGAAAAAAAAAGGAGAATAAACAGGGAGTGGAGAAAATGAGAAAGAGTTTGGGAAGAGGGGAGAGAAAATGAAGAGAGAAACAGAGAGAGAAGGAACAAATCGGGGAGTAGAGAGGAGGAGGAGAGAGAGAGAGAGAGAGAGAGAGAGAGAGAGAGAGAGAAATAGTGTGATGAAAAAAAAAATGACAGAGAGGGAGAAAAGGAGAGAGAGAGAGAGTGTGTTATGACATGATTTGGAATTAGTTATTTGTTTCGGAAATAGGGTAAAGTTTTACAATTAGCGACGATGACGTAAAGTTGGTTAAAAAACAAGAACGCTCTAAGCGACGCTAAAAATAAGAGGCTTCTTATAGAGCAGTAGAATAGATATACGGATTTACGGACATAGCTGACATCGGACGATTCCCTTCTTGATGGTGTTACTGAAGTAGTTTGAGTTCAGTGTTACTTCCAGTCAGACGTAGATCTACATTAGATATATTTCCAAGAATCAACACCGCGCGGAAGCCTTAACAAGAGTAGGGAGTAAGAGAGGAAATGAGAGAGAGAGAGAGACAGAAAGAAGGTGGTAAGCAGAAAGAGAAGGAGAGAGAAGAGGAGAAAGAGAGGGTGTATATGTGAGAAGAATGGAAGTAAAGAAATGAAAGAGGGTAGAGAGATAAGATGAGAAGGAGCCAGAAAGTGAGGCTGGAAGAGAGAGAAAGAAGGGGGGGGGGCACTTTCAAATTTCAAACACGGAGGATACTTAAGTTCAAAAGATATTTCACTGAAAGAAAAAAAAAAGAAAAAAAACTTTTTCACAAACTTAAAGAGCTTTCATGTGTGTGTGTGTGTGTGTGTGAGAGAGAGAGAGAGAGAGAGAGAAAGGACTAAGAATGAGTGACGTTGACGATGCAGATGAAAGGGGTCAGCATTTGACTCTTATTTCCTGTTGGATTTAAAAAAAAAGACTACATTTACAGACACCATCATTACAGCCGCACGGGCGCCTCTGACAACACGTTTTTCTAAATCACGGACAAACGGGCGCCCTCCTCAGACTCAAGGGTTATTTGTTGCTACGCCACGGCCGCCGTGGTGGCGATTCGGTGCACCAACTCTCAAATCATTAAAACTAACCAATGTTTAAAAAATGTCCTATGTATATATGTCAGGATACGATGCTTATTATAAGCCTTCACCACATACATTTTTCCCCTTAGAATAGGACACAACAGAATGAAACAACATATAGCCGAAAGCAAAAAATGGGGACTAGTGAAAATAGCCCTTTTAGGGGTGTTACCAGGGAATGCCGACCATGTCCTTCATTGCTGCATACTCAACGGAGAGGCTTAAACAAGACCCTAGCTTCAAACCCCAACTATAGAAGAAAAACTATACGGATAGCTGCGTGATATGGAAACCAGTGCGAAGCTTGCTTCAGATATAGCACTAATCGTCTGAAACTCCAACCTAAAAACGAGTACCAGAATAAGAAATAATTGGATGCTTAAGATATAGTTCTGTCTGTGACATTTCACGATCTTTTCCCTTTGCAACTTCTTGTGTGACTAAAGATGCCAATCCTTGATACACAGCTGCAATCGCAGGTTGGGAATAAGTAATCACCAGGCGCCGTTGCATGTTCACGCTTCTTTCTGCTGCTGTTGTGTATGACATCTGCAATCCGGGATCCTTCTTTTATGCTCTCTCTCCATGTGGATCTATCCAGTGCTACTTTTTCCCAGCTGCCAGTGTCGATTTTGAAGAGCTTCATGTCGCGTTTCAATACATCCGTATAACGTAAAAGTGGACGACCAGCGGCTCTCCTGCCTTCTATTAGATCGCCATACAGAATGTCTTGTGGAAGTCGACCTACTGGCATTCTACGAACGTGACCAAGCCAGCCAAGGCGTCTGCTGCTGATAACAGAGCGGATGTCCTGGCACCCTGCTCTTCGTAGCACTTCCTCATTGGTTATTTTATCTTGCCAACTTTTTATCCGCCTAAGGTTTCGGATGTGGAAGACATTCAGCTTTTTTTTTCCTGCCATGAGTAGGTTGACCATGTTTCACTTCCGTATTGCAAAGTGCTCATCACACAGGTCCGGTAGACTAAGGATTTAGTATTGTTAGTCAGCAATATGTTATCCCAGACTCTTTTCTACAACCGTGACATGGTGCCCATTGCCTTGGCTATCCTGTTGTTTATGTCTTTATCCAGTAGAGTGTTGTTGGATATGATGGAGCCAAGGTAACAAAAGTGATCAACAATTTCTAGTGGTTGGCCATTAATGTTTACTTGAGATGCGGTATTTGCTTTGGCTATCCTGTTGTTAATGTCTTTATCCAGTAGAGTGTTGTTGGATATGATGGAGCCAAGGTAACAAAAGTAATCAACAATTTCTAGTGGTTGGCCATTAATGTTTACTTGAGATGCGGTATTTGCTTTGGCTATCCTGTTGTTAATGTCTTTATCCAGTAGAGAGTGTTGTTGGATATGATGGAGCCAAGGTAACAAAAGTGATCAACAATTTCTAGTGGTTGGCCATTAATGTTTACTTGAGATGCGGTATTTGCTTTGCTTATCCTGTTGTTAATGTCTTTATCCAGTAGAGCGTTGTTGGATATGATGGAGCCAAGGTAACAAAAGTGATCAACAATATCTAGTGGTTGGCCATTAATGTTTACTTGAGATGCGGTATTTGCTTTGGCTATCCTGTTGTTAATGTCTTTATCCAGTAGAGTGTTGTTGGATATGATGGAGCCAAGGTAACAAAAGTGATCAACAATATCTAGTGGTTGGCCATTAATGTTAACTTGAGATGCGGTATTTGCTTTGGCTATCCTGTTGTTAATGTCTTTATCCAGTAGAGAGTGTTGTTGGATATGATGGAGCCAAGGTAACAAAAGTGATCAACAATTTCTAGTGGTTGGCCATTAATGTTTACTTGAGATGCAGTATTTGTGTTCCGAACTAGTATCTTAGTCTTGCTTTGACTAATATTTAAGCCGAACTTCTGGCAAGCAGCAGATAGTTTGTCATATAGTTCTAGTGCACTGAAATCCACAGTACAGGCTTAAGTTTAGCAGCTAAACCAAATAAAAACCTAGGCTGTTTGGGCTACACTGCATTCTTCAGCTGCAAACAATCTGGGTATTATAAACCTAAGTTTTATTTTACTTCACACTCGTTTATCTTACAGCAGTTAAATTTTTTTTTGGTTCGGATAGACTCCATAGAGGGTCGGGTGGGGCGAAATCCAAAAGAATGGAAATAATCAATCACCACAAGTCACACAAAACCTGACAGACCACAGCCAAGTCGGTGTCTTGGTTTTTAAGTTCTAAACAAGGGCCGGCGGCACTCTTGATAAAGATCATTCCAAGTGTTACAGATTCAGATCTGACTCACAAAGATCGAATTCAATCAAAAGTTAAATCATTACAAATTGTCATAATTTAAAAAAAAATTAATTCGAAACTGGGATTTTGAATATCACTTCCGGCTCCACCCAACTCTAATACGTTTGGGAAAGTAACGACAGTTGGTCGTTGTGCTAGTTTAAAAAAAACAAAAAAAAAACAATAACAACAAAACACCCACTTTAACCGTAGGTCATAGAAACAGATGGGCCGCCATTGATCACTAGGGCTTTTTTTTTTTTTTTTCAAAGCTTATATGAGCTCTGTCTGTTAGTCGGTCTGTCTGTTTGTCTGTCAGGTTCAAATTTTGAACATATTTTTTCCCCCACTTCCCATTCTCGATCAAGTTGAAACTTTGCACAATTATTCATTATTCCTAATAATACACGAAGAAATTTAAAAAAATTAACTAATTAGTTCATTAAATATTGGTAATTAATTAATTTAATTTGATATCGAAAAAGAGAAATAAATCTTGGTGTGGAGTATATGGCTGTAAATGAGTAGTTATTTCCCTTAGATGAGCTCTTCTTTTCCCAAAGTATTTTGAACAAAAATATTTTTTTTTAATATGTCAACATAATTTCGGAATCAGCCTATAAATGTGATGATATTTAAAAAAACAAACAAAGTCTGCTAGTGTCAATAAAAATTCATAAATAATTTGTCATCATCTACTCGCAAAGTTTGAACATTTTTTTCAGAAATCGTTATAACACAGAGCGACTTCAAAGAATTCCCAGTCTGACAAGATGTAAACATCTCCCAATGGAATGTAGCGGTACAAGACACACATTCATATTACATGTAAGGGAAACAAAAAAGTAAAGTTCCCCTTTCAGACCTTGTGGTCTATAGGTCATATGTTTCTGTGGCCTACGGTTAACAAGGGGGTCATGTGGCCAGCACAACATCCAACCGCCTTTACTCTTCCCCAACTAATGTCAGGTACCCATTAAAGCTGCGTGGACTCAGAAGCGCCCAAAAGATCCCGTAATTAAAAAATTCCAGTCTTCACCAGGATTCGAACCAGGGACCCACCGGTTCGGAAGCCAAGCGCTTTACCACTCAGCCACTGCGCCTCCTAAATCACATGTAATGACCATTAAAAAATGTCCGATGTTCTAACTACAATGTATGTCAATAGGTTAACAATTTGACTGTAAAGCCTACAAGTGTTCCTACCTTAAATACATGCCTACTGCTGCTCGTTTCGGAATAGACGTTTAAGAAAGAGAAGCGGCTATGAAGCAGCACGCTATCGAGCTGAATTCCGCTGGAGACAGTCCTCGTGCGAAGGATGATGCGGCGTCTCAAAAAGACGTTTGAATGAAACGGTGGTTGCCCCTACATGGTCCAGTAGGTCGACATCTACCAACAGCTGGTCTCCGCCAGATAGTTTTTATTGTTATATTAGTTTTCACAAACACACAACTGACGCAGTTCAATAAAAGACTAGTAGAAAATAAAAAAAATACGAGCAACTCTCCCGTGAATGGAAATAGATTTGTTAATATATTTTACACTTACTGACGTCACTTCCAGGTGTTTGCCGGGGCGAGAGGGAAAAAGGGGGGGGGGGTACTTTTTTTGTTAGCCGTATGGTACCAGTTGATGACTACCTAAGGACAATGTCTGCGTATGTGTGTGTGTGTGTCTAATTGGTAACAACAGAGTCTATGCTAATGAAACTGAGCTTATAATAAATAATAATAACTTAAATTAATGGAGCGCAGTTAACAAACACATAAATATAGACTCAGGCGCTGTGATAACATTAGACATGATGACACGGGAATTAAAATGACCAATCGTTAGGGAGTGTGCCAGTGTGTGTTTCTATGGTGACGGTGGAAAGAGGTTAGCGATTGGTTGTGAATGATGCAACATAGGTGGCACTGTCGTCTTTTGATCGGAGTTAGGACAGACGACTCCAGAACGTGAGACGAAAAGGCTGTGTTTTTTTGTAGTGAGTTAGATTTTGTTAAAAGAAATATTATTACTAAAGTCTAGTACATTTATTCAAATTTTATCGACTTGTTTTTTGTCTATATTATAAATAAAGTTCTATTTAGTTTTGTCAACAACAGAAAGTTATGAAAGTTATATGAAGTTTTATTAGTTCAGATAGATATATATATATATATATATATATATATATATATATATATATATATATATATATATATATATATATATATATATATAACGCCTACAGCGGTTTAGTTGTCTACCAGCGATTTGGGTGTTACAAGTCAACGACCGGTCACAGCACAAAATAACAAGGTTTTACACGGGTAGATCAATGGGGAGTGAGTTCCTTTGGTCCGTGCACTTAAAAAGCCCGCCAACCGTAACTGTTTAGGGAGTAACGTGGCATCACCAACTTAAATACAAGGTAAACATTTACCCATTGTTGCATTTCACCTTACGCGTGTTAGGCACCAGTAAAGAAAACAGGGGCTTGAAAAAAAAGAAGGGAGGGGGGGGGCCAGAAAAATCCTTTAATGGTAACGAAAAAAAAAAAAACACCCACGTATCCTCCATCCCTTTGGGGGATTAAAAAATAATATATAATTTTCTCGTTTATGTTAATAATAATAATAATAACCTTTATTGTCCGTGTGGAAATTTGTCTTACAATTTGTGCATTACACCAAACAAAAAACATTATAACTATAAGAAACCAAAGTGTACATTCACACCAGACTCACTCATAATTTACATGTGACAAAGTTTATAATATCAGATTGTTCTTATTTAATGATTTGATTGCCAGGGGAACAAAATGATAAAAAAAAAGCATGTTGCATCGCAAACAACTGATCCTGGTGTTGCTTGCCCCCCCCCCCCCTTCCTTTTTTTTTTGGTTCCGTTACAACGATAGGTTGACAGAGATGGAAAAAGAGAGAGAAGAAAGAGAGCGGAAAAGTGTGTGTGTGAGAGAGAGAGAGAGAGAAGTAGGGAGACCCACATTGTTTAGTAAAAAAGAGAAGGTAGAGAGATGCTAGACTTCGCATATCAAATATATTGTGTGAGTATTTGTTTAGCAAAACATATGTAGACACCCTTATGTCCAATACTTGTTCATACTAGGTCTATGTATGACCAATTGTCAAGGCATTAACTCTTTCTCTCCGTAATTATTTACCACATTCTGGTGGAATCAACGCTGGTATCGTCAGTTAGGAGAGAGAAGGAGTTAAATATACACCGAAAACCGCTTAACTGCAAACCACGTAATTGCTTAATCCGCTCAATCGCTGAACATTGTGAAAACACGCAGAGCCCAAAAGTACTTTCAGTTCTTATAAAACACGATTCCTCTTATTAGCATAACCTTATATTAACACCCTGTTACTTTGCAGAAGCTTGCACGGCTGACATGCAATTAACAAAAACCAGATTTACATCTAACTTTTTTGTAATGATAATATAAACGCCGAATGTCTTCATGTCGGGAAATTAAAGGCGATTAAATTAATTTACGGTATTTTAGAGTGCAGTGCTTCTCGCGCGACACACACTCCGTATGTTGCCTTTGTTATGTTGACCAGTGGTTCCCAAGAGTTTCCCTAAACGGAACACTTCGCACATAATCAGCATTTGGCGGAACACATTGCTTTTGTTTTTTTAGAGAGATTAATTCATGTGGCGACCTACTAGTTGATTATTCCAGTATTTCGCGTAACACCTATTCAGGCTTAGCGGAACACTAGAGTTAAGCGGAACACTAGAGTTAAGCGGAACACTAGAGTTCCTCGGAACACAGTTTGGGAAACACTGATGTAAACTAATACTGGCAAAAAAATAAATTGACATCTTTGGCTCCGCCCCTTTTTCTTCCGAACTGACCCAGTGGATGTGCAGATGTACAATTTCTCAATAACTGAGTTGGCAGTATTTGTGATATTGGAATATTTAAAATTCACCAGGTGTCGCTTTTGTCATCAGGCGGTACGCTGTAACACACACACACAAAATCAATATTGTGCAAAAATTCAATACTTCTGTGTGTGTGTGTGCGTGACATGAAAGAAAGTGTGTGGTAAATTGTGTATTAGAAGTTAATAATACTATAGATCAAAGCTAATCTTCCACAGAGGATAGTCAAGTGTGTGACACTCATTTACTAGTTACCAATACACACAAATTCATGGAATACTCCAAACTTCTTGAATACATTTTCAAAATACGGTGAAAATTATTTAGATTTAGTTGATAGTGCTAAGTCTCACGTCATTGCGTTCGACAGAGTGAAAATACTCTAATCAAACACCTCCTTCTCGGTTCATCTTTCTCTCTCCAGAGGAGGCCTTAGTACGTGGGGCGCTCAACGTGAGTCATATTCGGGGCCATGAAAGAGCGTCATATGCGGGGCCATGAACTAGCGTCATATTCGAGGCCATGAACGAGCGTCATATGCGGGGCCATGAACGAGCGTCATATTCGGGGCCATGAGCGAGCATCATATTCGAGGCCATGAACGAGCGTCATATCCGGGGCCATGAGCGAGCGTCATATGCGGGGCCATGAAAGAGCGTCATATTCGGGGCCATGAACGAGCGTCATATTCGGGGCCATGAACGAGCATCATATGCGGGGCCATGAGCGAGCGTCATATTCGGGGCCATGAACGAGCGTCATATCCGGGGCCATGAGCGAGCGTCATATGCGGGGCCATGAAAGAGTGTCATATTCGGGGCCAAGAACGAGCGTCATATGCGGGGCCATGAAAGAGCGTCATATTCGAGGCCATGAACGAGCATCATATGCGGGGCCATGAACGAGCGTCATATGTGGGGCATAAGTGTAACTCAACCCGAATTGCCATGCTAAGAGCTTTCATGGCTAATTGGTAAAGATAAAGACTTCAACAATACAGTATTGCAAGTCTATACATTAGAATGCGTGGCGGGGGGACATGTATATGATGGGCCGATGATGACAAAAGAATGACCCCAGAGGAGACCTTGTACGACTGGTCTGCAACACCGCAACCTGTGGGCTGTGGAGACCAATAGCCTGTCGACAAGCCGCACAGACCGGTGACGTGGCAACAAGCTATTGGTCTCCACAACCCACAGGTTGCGACGTTGCAGGTCAGTATTCAGGCCTTCTGTGACGATTGGTCTCGTACGGCTACCTCTGTTCGCATCCCTCCCTTTTTCTAAAGGCCGTCTCCCTCCCCCCCCCCTCTCTATCTCTCTCACACACACACACACACACAAAGTAGGTCCACGTAATAAAGAAATGTATCGATATAAGATCTCCGTGCGCATGACGAAGGATTATACCACTGTACCGTAAGGCCTACCTGATACACGTAGATCAATGCGGTCTCCAGCGAGGCGCCACTTTCAGCAATCATGTCGCAAGCTCGACAAAGCCCGAGATGTTTGCCCCCCACCAAACAGTTTCCCTATTGTTTCGTTTGTTTGTTTCTCGTACAACTTGAAAGTGCAAACTTTTTTAAATTCGGCAGACGTGGCTGCAGACGTGAAGCACTCCATACGCGAGACTGACGACGCCAGACACAAGGGCAATAACCACGAATGACGTCAGCCACCCACTTATGACATAGCCGTAAAGTGTGTGGATTTTTCCAATTCCTAAAAACTTCAGTGACATGTAAAATTCACTACCAATAAGCATGGGGTTTAAACTCCTTAAGCTCTAGACTTAGAAGACGGTTTATACTTTGAAAAATTATAACGGCCAAGCTTTCCCAGTGTTGCCAACGAGCTAGAAAATATTTTTTCCCAACGATATATATCAACTGTCTTCTTCTTCTTCATTCTCATTGTCATGTTGGAGCGTTCAGATGACTAGACCAATACATGAGATGAACTGCGCAGTGGTTTCCAAAATCAGGGAGCTCTCCATAGAGTTTTCTTTCTATCGGGGTGATTTGGGGCCAATGTCTTATACGGGCCTCAACTGTCAAGTTTCAAAGAAAATCGTTAGAGCCGTTTTCGAGAATAGCGTCCATCCCCTCTTGGCACACCCAGGAGGTTCCACTCCGAAAGCGTGGCCTGAATTGAAATATTTAAAAAAGGGAGCTTATTCCATCAGTATTTAGATATATGCCAGGGATTTTTAGCGATTCTTTCCCTTACATATGCTTTGTCGTTAAACATGTTTTTCTATATTTAACTTATTATTTTATTTTTTTTAAGTTTATTTTATTATTATTTTTTTTTGTTCCGACCCCTTCTGTTCTTTTTGTCCTAACCTGGAAGTATATGTGTCTGGTAACCCCTAGATAAGCAAGACTAGATCAACATTGACCAGTAATTTAGATCTACAATGATAAGCTAGACTAGATGAAACCTTATCTGGCAGATTAGTGCACTGAGTTACTCCAAATGATAAGAAACAGTGTTCCTATAATGTGTTCTTAACATTCTAAATGGGAAATGTAGCAATTTAAAGGCAAAGTTCCCCCCCCCTTTCTGACCTTGTGATCTATAGGGCAGACGATGTAAAGGTCATCTGTTTCTGTGCCCCACGGTTAACGAGGGTGTCATGTGTCCAGCACAACAACCAAGCCCATTTACTTTAAAAACTATTTACAAAATGTTTTTGAATGTCTAAAAGTGGGAAATGCGCGTGTTCGCTTATTGGCAAAGTTTGCTTAATCGCAAAACAATTTTGAATAAAACCGAACACAAGTATACTTTCTATTCAATAATCCGGCAATATTTTATATTCAATAAAATGCCATTCCTTTAAACTAAATATCATTTTTTTTAAATCCCAATGATTAAAGTCGCCAATTGTAAATAGAGATTAACATTGCCACGATTAGCAATGGGAAATGTTAATTGTATGTCATGTGCTAGAAATATTAAAAGTAAAGTGCCCCCTTTCAGACCTTCTGGCCTAAAGGGCAGATGATGTAAAGGTCATCTGTTTCTGTGGCCTACGGTCAACGATGTGATCTACATGTGGCCAGCACAACAACTAACCGCCTTTACTTTTCCCCTACTAATGTCAGGTACCCATTAGAGCTGGGTGGACTCAGAGGCGCCGAAAGATCCCGAAATTAAATTCACCAGGATTCGAGCCCGGGCCCCCCCGTTTTGAACGCCTAGCGCTTTACCGCTCAGCCACGTCTCCACGTGCTAAACAATTGGCCAAATTTATTATGGCGGATAAACATAATGAATTGGCTGAATAGATTATGATGTAACAACGAAGAAGACTGGCGTAGTCGAGGTTATAAATAAGGGCGTGAGCGTGGAAGTGTGATAGAAATGAGACAGAAAGACGTGTAGTTTAAGCGTGGCTTGTGTAGTTTGTTTCAATTGTTTAATCCATTATTAATTCGCTTGTGTTTCTGCATGCATCTACAATGAAGCCGAAAACCCTACATACTGTTAATAAAAGTGAACTTCATATTGTCTAGAAATTTTTTTTTTCCCAAGTTTTCATCTAGTTTAGCATTAAGAAATGTACCTAACCCTAACCCTATACGCATAAAACGGTTCAGTTTGGGTTTAGCTGTCTAACCGACTCCTCTGACGACCATCTCCATCCGAGCGCCACGGTGAGGCCGAGAAGTCATACCAGAGACTACTTGGAGGCTAACAAAGGAAAGTTTAAGTGCATGAGCATACTGAATGCACTCACGCGAGACTATCGCGCCTGAGAAAAAGTTACAAACATTCAGGAACAAAAGGACAGTAACACTTGCAGGCTGACCGCAGTGATCTATATATCAGGGGGTGTTCTTTACTTCCGATTGTCTTGCTGTAGTGTTTAAGTGATGTGTTATAAGCCGGACAGGTTATGCATAGTGTACAGACTTAAAAGATGACAAGCTCGTTGTCTAATACGGGTAATCTGTTTATTCGCATGTTCCGGTTAACGGCTTATACATATTTCACACAGTAGCTAAAGCAAACAAGCAGAGCTTCATTGGATATTGTGTTTGCGGTGTTAAAACCTTTTTATCACAACTTTTATATTTCTTTCCATTTAATAGGCAAAAGAAACAAGCCGTGATGTTTATGAAAAACAACCAGGGCCAGAAAGCCTACATGCACGCGATTACGAGGGCCAGTGGGCCTATATAAATGTACTACGAGGGCCACAAGGCCTACCTACAACCATCAGGGCCAGTAGGGCTACATACACATCGCTAGGAGGGCCAGTGAGCCTACCTACAACTATCAGGGCCAGTGAGCCTACCTACAACTATAAAGGCCAGTAAGCCTACATACAACTAAAAAGGCCAGTAAGCCTACATACAACTATAAGGGCCAGTAAGCCTACCTACAACTATCAGGGCCAGTAGGGCTACATACAACTATAAGGGCCAGTAAGCCTACCTACAATTATCAGGACCAGTAGGGCTACATACAACTATAAGGGCCAGTAGGGCTTCATACACATAGCTAAGAGGGCCAGTAAGCCTACATACAATTATTAGGACCAGTAGGGCTACATACAACTATAAGGGCCAGTAAGCCTACCTACAACTATCAGGGCCAGACGCCAATAAGCCTACCTTCATAAACATAAAATGAGATCGGCGAAAGGCTTCTTTTTGTGTTCACACAACAAAAAAAAAACAATGTAGTTGTTCAAGGCCCAAACCCAACTATGACTCAACTAATTAGCCTTACGTAATCAAGAAAGTATCTACAACCGAGTTTCTAATGGCGGCCCCCACAGTCTCTGGCCATAGCCGCAGCTTATTGAATGTCGATACATCAAACGTAACTCAACACGTCGAGGTATTGATGAATCAGAATTGACACACTCCTCTCTACTCTCAGACTCTACCCTCTCCCTCCTCTCACTGTCTGCCTAAAAAAATAAAATGTCTCCCTTTGACCAAGATTATAATGAATGCTGAGGCTATGAGAGGATTCAAAAAATAAAATGTTTCCCCTTGACCAAGATTATAACGAATGCTGAGGCTATGAGAGGATTCAAAAAATAAAATGTTTCCCCTTGACCAAGATTATAATGAATGCTGAGGCTATGAGAGGATTCAAAAAATAAAATGTTTCCCCTTGACCAAGATTATAATGAATGCTGAAGCTATGAGAGGATTAAAAAAATATTGTGACGATTTGCATTCATTAAAAATATATTTAGATAAAGAACACTCAGGTCTAGACTCATGAATAAATACATACAAATTAGACATATAATATGTAGGTACTCGTTAATTATCTAGCAAGAGGGAAAGAGTAGAGAGAGAGAGAGATGATGATGATGATGATGATGTTAATAATGTCAATTGATGCCATCCCAAGTCAATGTAGCTGCAACAGTAGAAGAGGGGGGACATTAAAGTAACGTCTGTATCATATAAGATAAGACATTTCTATTGAACTGCTAAATCTTTCAGACCAGTGGGAACGGCTATATTTTGAAACTTTCACAACTGGAGAGCTTACATTCGCAATAACTACTTCCACTATTGGAGATTTCCACGATTAGCTTAGCGCTTTCAGACACGGTAAAGTCAGCTTCACTGTTACCAACCAATAACAAAATGATAATCCAGCTATACTTGTAACACTATCTCTTTGCCTGGCAGTCCATCTTCGTAGAGAATCTCATTTATTACCACTAATTAGTTGCCCCGATTTGTTTCTAAGTTTAAAGTTACAGAGAGATAGTCAAATGCTTCCTTCGCAATCAAATTAATTCTGAGAGCGGAAGAGTTGAGAGAAAGCGATTCAGCAGGTGCTAAAAAGAGGACACCGAAATCAACAAATACTTATTTAAAAACCAAACAAACAAAAAAATTTGCACCGGATACACCAGAAATAAAAAATAAAAAGCTAGCTATTTGTAGTTGTTTTTTTTTTCGCCATGTAGGAAAAATCTCCTATGAGTTTCACAATAAGACTGTACCCTCAACTCTAATCGAAATATCTCAGCTTTTATACCGGAATAGTATCTAGGCGGGCATACGATTTTCAACAGGTCTTTAAAATTAACAGAGTAATAACTTGTTTCCCCATTTCAAAATAGTTTTGTGCTAAGTTTTTTTTTTTTATGTGTGTGTACAACTGAAGATTTATTTCAAACATATCCTAGTACAAGTACACATTTTTTTTTTAAATCGCTGTGGCAGACGACAAAACAAGATCCGGTTGAAACACAATGACAATCATATCACGTGATCTCTAGTATCTTGTATTTTGAACAGATGTATTGGTATCAATGTGTGAACGATAGTTAAGTCGTCTGCCCTATCAATATAGTTCAACTGTTTATTTACTTTAAATGTACCCTACATAAACCCCCCTTCGGACTCGAAGACCAGCCTTATTATTGTTTTAATTATTTATTGATAATAAATACTAATAGCTCGTTAATTAATTATACATAAGTTCTGATTAGCTTTAAATTTGATTAACTAATATTAGATGTGGCATGTATGTATAGAAAGAGGCGGCGGGAAGGAGGGTGGATGGGGGGGGGGAAGGGGCACAGGTTTTAAAATGGCAACAACCTGAAAGTGACTCACAATAAACATAAAACACACTTTAAAAAAAACCCACACACAATCCTATAGGAAAACCTGCCGTCACTGTTTCTGTGAATGTGCCGGTAAATCCATAATCACGAATAAAACACACAAGTCAATAAACAGCTGAATGCACGAGTTAGAGCACTAGAACCACAGACCTATATAAATACACCGAAACAAGACAAGGCTCTAATCTCTTTATCAAAATATGCAATGGCTATCTAAGTACGTGTAGTTTAGCAGTTTAAAAAAAAAGGGAAATACTGTGAGATAGTTCTATACAAGTAGATCTACTATTCTATACAATTGAATGAAAAGCGGATTTTCTAGGGAAAAAAAAAAGACTTCTGTATTCAAAACTTAAAATCGTATATCACCAAGTTTCTTCGTTCAAAGTGTGAATTAAATTAGCGTTCTACTTTTGCTGACAGATTGACAACGCTTTAAGCTGAAATAACTTAGACTAGACAGCATAAAAATTAACTTTAAAATAAGAGAATAATTAGACGGCCTTCCAGACCAGTCCAGACATTTATAACTACACACACAAAAATTGTTGAGCCGAGGTATGGTGTCTCCACAGATTGACCTGAACTTACGTATGAAAAAACCAACAACAAGGTCACGGAAGCTTTACTTAAATACTCCCCCCCCCCACACACATTTATACATACACGTGAGAACTATTGCAATTGGTTGATTTGATACAGCACCCCCTTGGTGTAATAAGGTTCTCATTTTGTTTGATTGGCGGATGAAGTCATTCACTGGCTGCAATACCACAGCCTCCTTTTTTTTTTTTTTCAAACCGAGAGCCGGTTTTAAGTTTATGCGAGACTCTACACTGCGACCACTTTTTACAAAAGCTTATAATAAGCCTTATATCAACTCATTCTGTATGTCTGTATGGTAAAAAGTTTGTACACGTTATTTCTCCCACACCCAATCTCGGATTAAGCTGAAATTTTGCATAATTATTTCTTTTACCTGACAACACAAGAATCAATAATAAAAAAAAAGCCAAACAATCAGTTGATTAACTATTGGTAATTAATTTTGTTTGTTTGTTATCTTGAACAAGGGAAAGGACTCGTATTTTTCACCATTCAGATACAGACTGTGTGAGTTGATATAAGCTTTGTAATTATATTGAGAACCCATCTGTTAAAGGAGAGTGTGTGTGTGTGTGTTTCTATGGTGACGGTGGGAAGAGGTTAGCTATGCAGTGTGACTGATGCAATAAAAGCGGCATTGTGGTCAGCTGCCTTGTGTAGGGGAGACTACTCGATATTGCCAGAGGTGCTATCGTAATGAGTTAAAGTTTGCTCAGAATACCATTTGTATTTTATTAAGAAAGTCTACTACATGGATTTCCTTGTATCTCAAGTTAAAATATGTTTGTGTTGTAATAAAAGTTTCTATTTAGTTTTGTTCACAAGGAAGTTATTCAAGTTGTTTTAAGTTTCACACGTTGTGGTGGTTTAAGTTGTCTACCAGCAGTTTGGTGCTACAAGTCAACGACCGTCATCCAATCTTTACCAGAGCACGAAACAACTGTCCATACAACAGTCAGCTACAAACATGTCGTCGTGACCTATTGCTACTTAACTTTTATCCAATTCAAAGTCCGAAAAATAAAAAAAAATAGCCCCAAAATATAGAGATTATTTTTTTCCTTACAAATAGCTTGGACTTTATAATAATAATACAAAAACAATCGCAGATCTTTAAAAGAATTTCCTAAAATTAGGAATATGTTTGGAAAATATTACGCCTGTCTATTAGAAGTAAAACTGAAACCCTGCAGCTCGCCACTACGAATAGGGCATATATACAACAGTTTTAAACTGCTATTTAAACAAAATCGCATGATAATCCGAGTTCTTGTACGGATATACTCATGCACATAATATACACTACACTTCCTTCAATATAGCAATTCGGTATGTTGAAGAATAAATAAAGCTAATAATAAATAAGAAATGAAAATTATATATATGTGCGTGAGCCAAAAACGACAATGGTGCGATTTATATTAAACAGTCATTCTTTGTTTCTATTTCAGTAAGTGTTGTTTGAATATTACCAGCTACTTGGTTTGACTGATAGCGAGGCCACAAAGGAAGACCAAACTGAAAGCCGTAGTCTCTACACTTCAGATATTTTTCATTCACAGATAACTCAAGATGTCTGGTTCTTCAGACACTCTTTAATATTTAATAACAGATTAGCAAAGTTTTTCTCCCAAGGGTGTATTCACAATGGGGGCTCCACTAAGTAAATGTGTTTAATAAAGAAGCATCCACACTGGAATTCTACTTAATACACATTTTTTAAAGGGAGCAATGAATCATACTGGCATTCTACTAAGTACACTTTTAATCGGGGCAATCATACTGGCATTCTACTAAGTACACTTTTAATCGAGGCAATCACACTGGCATTCTACTAAGTACACTTTTAATCGGGACAATCACACTGGCATTCCACTAAGTACACTTTTAATCGGGGCAATCATTCTGGCATTCTACTAAGTACACTTTTAATCGGGGCAATCATACTGGCATTCTACTAAGTGCACTTTTAATCGGGACAATCATACTGGCATTCTACTAAGTACACTTTTAATCGGGACAATCATACTGGCATTCTACTAAGTACACTTTTAATCGGGGCAATCGTACTGGCATTCTACTAAGTACACTTTTAATCGGGGCAATCATACTGTGACTCCACTAAGTACACTTTTAATCGGGGCAATCATACTGGCATTCTACTAAGTACACTTTTAATCGGGGCAATCATACTGGCATTCTACTAAGTACACTTTTAATCGGGGCAATCATTCTGGCATTCTACTAAGTACACTTTTAATCGGGACAATCATACTGGCATTCTACTAAGTACACTTTTAATCGGGGCAATCGTACTGGCATTCTACTAAGTACACTTTTAATCGGGGCAATCATACTGTGACTCCACTAAGTACACTTTTAATCGGGGCAATCATACTGGCATTCTACTAAGTACACTTTTAATCGGGGCAATCATACTGTCATTCCACTAAGTACACTTTATAAGGGAGCATACACACTGAGATTCTACTAAGTATACCTTTTTGTTTGTTCAAATAAACATTCAAACTCGGGCAATCGTACATTCTACTAATTACACTTTCTTTTAGTGGGAATTCATACTGGGATCCTCAAAGTCAACTTAAAAAAAAAAAGGTGGGGGGTCACACTAGGATTCTATTAAGTACACTTTTAAAGGCTGCATACACAATGGGATTCTACTAAGAACACTTTTTTTAAAGGGGCCATTCACACAGAGATTCTACTAAGTACACTTTTTTGTGTTCAATTGAACATTCATACAGTGTGTCAGTGCAGTGTGTCTCATGCGAACACAATTCGAGTGTCCTGTTTTATAATAGTGTCACTTCTTCATCCCGTCACTACCTGGGAGACGAAGAACAGACAAAAGACACAACTACAATATTAGAGTTTCTTAATAATAAATGGATCATTGATAGGCGGAAGTGAATAGATGAGGAAGTCATTACCATAACATCAGTGAAATACGCGAAAGCTTTTGGGGGGAGGGGGCGATCTTCTAAAGCAGAATTACGTGTTGACATCTTAACTTGTCCGAAAGTAGCTGCAGTCAAAGCGTGCAGCATACATACCATAGCCAGCGTACAGCATACATACCATAGACAGAGTACAGCATACATACAACAGCCGGCGTACAGCATACATACCATAGCCAGAGTACAGCATACATACAACAGCCAGCGTACAGCATACATACCATAGCCAGAGTACAGCATACATACCATAGCCAGCGTACAGCATACATACCATAGCCAGCGTACAGCATACATACCATAGCCAGAGTACAGCATACATACAACAGCCAGCGTACAGCATACATACCATAGCCAGCGTACAGTATACATACCATAGCCAGCGTACAGCATACATACCATAGCCAGCGTACAGCATACATACCATAGCCAGCGTACAGCATACATACCATAGCCAGCGTACAGCATACATACCATAGCCAGCGTACAGCATACATATACTAGCCAGCGTACAGCATATATACACTATTCAGCGTACAGCATACATACAACAGTCAGTGTACAGCAACATATAACAGCCAGCGTATGCAAGGCCTTCATTCAACAGCAAGCGTACATCATGAATTCAAAAGCAAGCGTACACCGCCCTTTCCAAAACACTCTACTGAAAATACATACATACAGCCAGCGTACAGCATACACATAATAGCCAGCGTACAGCATACATACACTGGTAAGCGCACAGCATACATACAACAGCCAGCGTGCAGCATGCATACAACAGCCTGTGTACAGCATACATACAACAGTCAGCGTACAGCATACATACAACAGCAAGCGTATGCAAGGCCTTCATTCAACTGCAAGCGTACAGAATGCATTCAACAGCAAGCGTACACCGCACTTTCAAAAACACTCTACTGAAAATACACACCAGGCTTCTTAGGTTGACTTCGGTCCCGGCAGGACATCCAGGTGCATTAACCCATCCCTCAAGTCCATACTTCATTATGCAATATGATGTGAGATTTTCTACAAGAAAAGAAATACCCCCCCCCCCCCCCAAAAAAAATCAAGGCAGTAGAAAAATATAGGGGGGGGGGAGATGTCATTAAAACTTACGGGTACCCTAGAGTTTGAGTGACAATTTTAAAAATCAATTCAACAATTTAAAATGATTTGAAAATTCAATTCGTCCCTTCGTGTATTTCGGTGTAAATCTATGGCAGCCGACTAGCAGATGTGAAGCTAATTCAGAATGTGTGACATTTACTACAGGTTATGATGTACAGAATTCATTGAACACAGGCCGGCGCGTGCATCGAGAACAAAATAAAGAATAGCTAACACCACAGGCAGACGTAATTACAACAGGTGGCTTGTGGGTAATGTAACTGTCAATAACTTCCTGTACCACAATGCCAACTAGAACTTCACACACAAGAGAGCTGGAACGAAATAGGGGAATCATTATCATATATGCAAATGTGTGTGTATGAATAAATGTATCAATCTATCTAAATTGCACCTCTTCTTCTTCTTCTTCTTCATCGTTCTCATTGTTATGTTGGAGTGTTCATATGACTAGACCAATACATGAGATGAACTGCGCAGTGGTTTCCAAATCAGGGAACTCTCCGTATAGTTTTCTTTCTATTGGGGTGTTTTGGGGGCCAGTGTCTTGTACGGGCCTCTTGGTAAAGAGAGCAGTTTTGGAGGACGTGGTCGGCATTCTCTGGTGATACTCCACATGGGCAGATTTCACTGGTTCCAATTTTGAGCTTCCGGTACATGTGTTGTCGCATTCTGTTGTGTCCGGTCCTGAGTCGAAAGATTAGACGTTGGTCTTATAGCTTATAGTAAGCGTCATCTTTCTTGTGATTTGGATGAGAGCTCGTCCATTTCTCATTTATTTCATCTACAATTAATTTCTTCTGGATAGAGTGCAGAGTTTATTTGTGAGTTAGTTCTCCCACTCTTGGCGAGTGTGTCAGCCTTCTCATTTCCTTCTAGTTGTATAGCCTACCTCTAAATAAAGTAATTGGTTATCATAAAAAAAAAAAAGACGCCAAAGATTCATTAAAGAAAAACAAACTATTATTTACGTCGTGTTTTCAACACAAAGAACTAAAGTAAATCACAAAACAAAGAACTAAAGTAAATCCCAAAACAAAGAACTAAAGTACATTCCAAAACAAAGAACTAAAGTAAATCACAAAACAAAGAACTAAAGTAAATCACAAAACAAAGAACTAAAGTAAATCCCAAAACAAAGACCTAAAGTAAATCGCAAAAACAAAGAACTAAAGTAAATCACAACACAAAGAACTAAAGTAAATCACAACACAAAGAACTAAAGTAAATCACAAAACAAAGACCTAAAGTAAATCGCAAAAACAAAGAACTAAAGTAAATCACCAGACAAGAACTAAAGTAAATCACAACACAAAGAACTAAAGTAAATCACAACACAAAGAACTAAAGTAAATCACCATACGACAAAGGGAGGCGATCAATCCTCACAAGACGGACCAAGATTTAGTTAGTTCAATCTTCAAGTTACTATAATCTACTATTTATGTACAACTTCATATTTTATGCTACATTGTTTCACCACTTTCGAACTCAACGTGTACGTAAAATGTGAAAATTATATATATATATCGCTCTATCAATCTATCTAGACTACACATTAGTTAGGGTTGAGACAGTGTCGCCCACAGAGCAGTTCCCCATCTCCACGCAGCTGGTGTGACCAAACGGACGGCAAATATCCGACGCAGGTTATGCCAGGATGTAACACTGGGTGCTGCGAGCTGCTTAAATAGCACGTGCTTCTGATTTTTTTCCCCCCTCCAAAGCCTCTTCCATGTTTGAGTATAGCCTCAAAGGAGGCGGAGATACAGATTCAGAGTTTCCCCTTCTCCGTGGTGGGTAGCTAGCCGGCGCCTTCGACATAGAGGAGGTCACGAGCTAGCCAAGGCTAACAAGTTTGATGCTTTCTGGTTCAGGCGCCCAGTTGCTCCCCTTTGCCCCATCTCCCGTTAAAACAGTTTCGCTGGACTCAGTATCTGAGCCACGCATGAAAGTCAGGGGAGGGGGTTGTCAGAAGCTACGTATGACGCATGCCAATGGAAGCATTGAATGCGGACCGTGACACATCAACAGGGCCGGATTTAGACTTGATAAGACCCTGATTTTTTAGATGAGGGGCCCCCTTGTAATCAACTTAAGCAAGGGCGGACTGGGTGCCAAATCGGCCCGGGCTTTTCAATATAATCAGGCCCATAAATTGCATATCATCTGATGGCTATTCTATTGTTGGCCAACCTGTCCTCAAAATCATTGTTAAGTTTGAGTATCGATAACTGTACGTATGCATACATTGAGCTCTATTATATTTTTATAAGAAACGGTATGTTGCTTTTTAATCGCCAAGTGTGTAGGTCCTAAAAGGAGGACAGATGTAAACCGCGAAAAGAGAATCTAAATTGACCAGCCGCGGACAATGGTTATGTCTGCGCTGAATGTTGCAAAATATCTAGGTCGCAGCTGCTGCTGCGTAGCCACGTGAAATACTGAACTCCTATTTAATCTTTGGACTCAAGACAAGTCTTAATGCATAAACTTAAAAGTTCAGTGAGAAATAGGCTTGTAGGATACATTTTTCTGTCATACTTGATATTGATTGAATAGCAGAAAGAGAAAATCTGTCTAGAGCAGGGGTTCTCAACCTGTGGGTCGCGACCCCTTTGGGGGTCGATTGACGATTTCCCAGGGGTCGCCAAAGACCATCGAAAAATGAATTGCTATTGTCTGTTCTTCTATTGCTGTGTGTGTGTGCTGGGGGGGGGGGGTCGCGGCAGAGTTGTGGGGGGTGTAAAAAGGGGTCGCCGAGCCTAAAAGGTTGAGAACCGCTGGTCTAGAGGTTGATCTACTTAAGCAAGAGCTAGGGATTAAAATATAAGAAAATCAAAACCCAATAAAAAAAAAAAAAAGAAAAGAAAACAAGAACCTTAATAGTATTTTAGTTTACCCAGACCATACTAGTCTATAGTTTACCAAAACCCAGACTGTATCAGTGTATAAATGAACCACTAAAAAGAGCAAGGCTCACTAAAATTGAGAGTAGTGCTTACTGGAGATTTTCATCAAAAATGTTACCGCAGAAATCTGCTCCTTTTTTTTTTTTTACAGTATTATAACTTTTAAGATACACTTTGCATTCTTGAATCAACATATTACAGTAACATATGAAAGGAAAAGTCATAGGGAGAAATATGGGCTCTGTATAATGAACCCTCTAAAAGTGAATACAATCAGACCAGGAAGACTGGAAGAGAGTTATAAATAGATTGTCAAGGATGGTAAATTGAAAGAACACTGTTGATAACTTATCACCTTAAGAGGAGAAGTTTTCTTTGTATTAACTGATTCACTACTGGTAGTTAATTACCTGTTTGTCCAGATGTTGTTAGCTACTCCACTGTCTAATACTTCCTGTGCATTGATATTTTTTTTAGACATTTTTGTTTCTACAGTACTATAAAGTGCAGAGAAATTAGTGTAGAGCTTTTTTTAAAATACATAGATCACCCACAATTCCAATATTCTGTACACCAAATACACTACAAAAAAAACTTGCTATTTATAGTTATGAACCCTAGATGAAAATCTCCACTAGATCACCAAAATATGATATCTATATAGCACTATATAGAGGAGGCAGAAGATGTGGGCTGTCTATGGTCACATTCTCTACAGCTGAGCCTCAGCCTCATCACATCAGAATATGTGGTAACTAAATACATGTGTGACAAGTGATTGTTTTAAAAAAATGCAATAGGCCAGTAAAACAGTACAATAAGAGAAATGTAACAGTACAGTGAGAGAAATGTAACAGTTTAGAGAGAGAGAGAGAGAAATGTAACAGTACAGTGAGAGAAATGTAACAGTTTAGAGAGAGAGAGAGAGAAATGTAACCGTTCAGAGAAAGAGAAATGTAACAGTACAGTCAGAGAAGTGTAACAGTTCAGAGAGAGAAATGTAACAGTACAGTCAGAGAAGTGTAACAATTCAGAGAGAGAAATGTAACAGTACAGTCAGAGAAGTGTAACAGTTCAGAGAGAGAAATGTAACAGTACAGTCAGAGAAGTGTAACAGTTCAGAGAGAGAAATGTAACAGTACAGTAGGAAAGTGTAGAACAAAGTAAGGAGAGTAACTCTACAGTGGAGATTGGTAACAATTTAGTAATGTAAATATTAGAATATCCATAATCAAAAGTGTCACAAGCTGAACAGTGACCTAACTTTGAGCCAAAAATCAATAGCAACCAAAATGATTTTGTTCACTAGGAAAAAAACAACAGAAATCAAACAGTGGATAACATTCAGGAATACTAAACCCCATGCTAAAAATATTTTGAATAATATAGTACAAACAAAATTAATAAATGTCTCACTCGAGTGGCAATGCAGACAAAAAAGTATTTTAAAATATATAATTTTATTTTTTTAAAAAAGATAAAAGTGCATAAATAAAATCAATAAATCATCTGACCCAAAAACTTAGTTGACAGCTGCAGAGGGAATAAGCCATCAATAGAACTGCTAAGGATAACAATAAAAAATATGTGGTTATACTTTAAATCTAAGAAAACTGAAACAACTATAGTAGTCATTATACTAAGATGATAATGAAAATGAAACTAACTCAACACCTTGAAGCAACATTCTCAGATTTGTAAAACAACGTTCCTGCTTATTTTGATGAAAAATGAAAACATGAGAGACACGTAAAAGAAATTAACCTCAAAACAAATAAAGTGTCCAGGCTTGTGACATCGAAGATAGATTACCCAAAGCATAATAAAGTAAACAAACTGTTGCCAGTATTGAAAAAAAACAAACATAACTCAACACGTGGAAATAAGCTAAATCTTAAAATCTCTTAAATTTACAAGTCAAGATATGTTACAAAAACTAAAAGGCCCACTACCTAACTGAAATCAATGACCTACCTAACTGCATTAGCCCTAGAACAAAAGTTAGACTATTAGCTGATGATTGTATAGTGTAGTAAAGATCAATTAGAAATTACACTAGATGTATTCAAACCATTTATAATTTAAACAAAATCAACCAAACAAGGTATTACCAAAAGTAATTTCTACAGATCAATAAATAATGTTAAGCTAAAATATTCTATATTTCTATATATATATTATATATAATTATATGTCTTTTAACTTAAGACCAATACTACAATATAATATATGCGTAATGCATCCTTATTTTAGGATCCCCTAACTAAACATAAACTAGAACAAACCAAATAAAAGTGAGGATGATAGTTCCAAATCTAGAAGAGTACTAGGTAACTAGGTCTAGATTTGAATCTACTAATACAGAATCTAGTAGTGGTACTCATTTCCTAGATGTTTTAGGTAGATATAATATCTAGTTTCTAGTAAAAATAAATGCTAGCATATAATATTTTACATATATATATATATATATATATATTTATCATATCATCTGTCTGTGCATTTTACGCCTTGAGAGACAATCTTTTCCCTTTGCAACTTCTTGTATGACTAAAGAGGCCAATCCTTGATACACAGCTGCGATCGCAGGTTGGGCATATGTGATCACCAGGCGCCGTTGCATTTTCACCCTTCTTTCTGCTTCTGTTGTGTATGGCATCTACAATCAGAGAACCTTCCTTTATGCTCTCTCTCTCCATGTGGATCTATCCAGTGCTACTTTTTCCCAGTTGCTTGTGTCGATTTTGAAGAGCTTCATGTCACGTTTGCATACATCCGTATAATGTAAAAGTGGGTGATCATCTCATATGATCAAGTAAACCAGGGTAGTAAAGCCTACTTGGTAGTACTAATAGAATCTATATCTATATAATGTATATATAGTCTGTCACGAGTTCTTCTTGTTGATGTATGTGCTAGAATGTGCTATAGATGCTCTTGTTGAAGATAGTGCTAATTCGTTGATGGCGCTGAGAATAGATGCTCTTGTTGAAGATAGTGCTAATTCGTTGATGGCGCTGAGAAGTGCTAAATTTGTAGACTCTTTCTTGAGATGTAAGATGTAACAAGAAGTTACTGTGACATGTCGGGGATTCTATAGATGTATATCACTAGATCTAAATAGTATCTTAGAGATTGAATAAGTGAAGATCCTTTTAAATCAAATACAGAACTTTAATTCAAAAACTAGGAATCACTGCAACGTACAGTATTTACAATGGTAAACTGTATCAGATAAAATATTCAAATTTACTACAAGATTTAAAACAAATACAAGACTGATCGCTACTAATTCTAACTCAAAACTATTGTACGTCTTATCTCTACCAGATTTTCATTCCAGACTGACTTTTTCTTTATTCTCGCTCCCGCGTGTTCAAATGACCTTTAGTATGGCACTTTGGCTTAACCAATGAAATCACTTCCCACAACTAATCAATTAATTTTCTATCAAGTGTCAAGCGTGTTATTTGAGTTATAGGCAGGTGTCTGCTTATGCCATAAGAAATTCCGAGGTTGACCTTAACCTAGACTTGGGTTTATTTCAAATTATTTAATATATTTTAAATTAATACCTGACTATTTCAAATTGATACACATGGCATAGTCAATATAGATTAAATAGATACAATTAAATGTAATGCTGGTAAGCCTTTGTCGGATCTAGACCTAGATTTATATTAATTTACATGATCTTTGACTATTCCAGACTAGCTATATACTAGTATAACTAGATTTTACTAGATTTAGATAAATATAACTAATAACTAGATCTTGAGGGGTATATTCTATATTATTCAATCATTATTATATTATCTAGTCATATCTAGTCTTAAGTACTGGTATAAAATTAAATGATCTAGTAATCTAGTCTTTGTTTTAAAATTTATTATTATCTTGATCTCGTGTATTAATCTATGGACTTGAAGACAAACCTTATTATTATTGTTATTATCTAGATCTAGTAGACTTAGTAGACCTATAATTTATAATCATCATTCTATATCTGTATCTGATCTACATTTAAAGATTTTCACTAAAATTTATATACTTACTTATAATAATTATATTTATATAAATCTAGGTAATCTATGATCTAGATCTAATATTTAATAAATAATAATACTATTAAAAATATAGATCTAATGACCATTAAATTCATTATAACATATTATATACTGACAATACTGTATAAAAAAAGTGTATTTGCATAGATTAGATCTAGATTAATCTAGATCTAAAATATATATTCTATTATTTATAATCTAAATTTTTTAACAAACTTTTAATTTAATCTTATCTAGATTTAACTTAAGTCTCTAAGTCCTATAAGTAGATATGATATAGAAGATAATATTATATATATATATATATATATAATTCTTTAAATTTAAATTATTATATAGAAACTAAGATAGTTATTCTAGTAGTTAATGTAGATAGATAGAGATAGACTGATAGTGATAGATCTAGCTATACTATTCATAAATTTAGCTTTATTCACATGTGTTGAGTTATGTTTGTTTTTTTTCAATACTGGCAACAGTTTGTTTACTTTACTTTATTATGCTTTGGCCACTTTGGGTAATCTATCTTCGATGTCACAACCCACTATTACTATAGACTATTATGACTATAATATAATTATAGACTATAGATCAAGAATTCTGGAATCTTTTTTATAGTATCTACTTGGACTTGAGTCATTTTCAGTAGTATATAATAATATAATCATAATATAATATATAATGTATTAGTATAGAGTAATAGAGTATAGTATAGTATATATAGATTTATATAGAATCTAGATTTAATTTAGACTACATTATCATTCATTATGAAGGATGATTATGAGACATCATCATATGACATATGATTATTTAAATTATTAAATACTATTTTTAAATTATTATTATCATTTATTAATTAAAATTATTTATATTATGAATTATGATTTATAGAAGAGATCTAGATCTAGATTAGATCTGGATTAATTCGTCTTATATTCGATGGACTGCTTTATTTATATCTTGTACTTTACCTTCCAATGCTAGATGTAGATCTAAGTTTAAAATTATTCCTTCACTGACAATGAATTAGTTTGAATAAGTCTATAATTCTATAAGTTGAATAGCCTCAATAGGAAATCTTTCCCTGCAGTATTACACAAGTTCATTCCCTTGTGAAGGGGAGGGTTTATTGTTTAAAAGAAAATATGTACAGTTATTCGTATATATCCTTATGTTTGTTAAGAGTAATGAACAAAAACTATAATTTATTCAGTTTTTTATTTTATTTAGGTCTATTTTTTAAGTGTTTATGTTCATACTTTAAAATCTGTATTTTGAAATATATTAATTTTAGTTCCATTCTGTGATAAACCCCCATGTTCTTTTTAAAATAAAGATCAAGAAGTAGACAGGGACTATTTCTGACTTTCAAAATGAAGATAAGAACATACATTCACATTGACAACAACATTATTTAATATAGAATCTAGATCTAGATAGAATAAGACTAGTATAAATTAATTAGATAAAAGTTTATTTAAAATATATATAGATCTAGACTCTCGATCTATGTATTATAGATCTAGATGATTTATTTAAATCTAGACTTATAGATCTTTAGATATAGATTTAATAGATCTAGATTCTAGATCTAGTTCTAGCAAGAATTAGACTTAAGACTAGATTAGCTTGAAAAATTGATTAGATCAAGATAATAATTAATAATGATAATAACTATTTATTTTGACTAAATAAATTACTTAATAAGGAAGGTCGTCTTCGATTATATTATATATAAATTATAATAAAGACTAGACTACTCTAGATCAAGATCTATTTTTATTAATTATATACCAGTAAGAGCACTAAGAGTAGTAAGAGTAACCATGCCAATGGGGTCTCTAGTAAAAATTGCTAAAACTTTACGTACTCATTGGAAAAAATCCACATTGGCTGCATGTCTCACAATATATGGATGCAATTACATGAGAAACAGACACAGGTTAGTTAATCTTTTTAATATCTTTTAGATCTAGACTAGTACTGTCTCAGTTACCTATTAGTTAAATATATAATATATTTAATACTACAGATATTACTACAATAGAGGTTTACAATTTATTTATTTAAGGGTTGTTCATTTTAAAATTTAATATAATAAAATTTTTATAATAATTTTTTTTCTTTCAAATTTCTTGTAGAGACAACCTGTTACGAAGACACTATTGTCAAGAAGCACTGGTAGGCTATGAAGTACTACATAGGCTTATAAAGAACTACAAGTACTTAGAAATAAAACCAACCAAAAATATTATTTTTATTTCTAGCTAAAGTTTTAAGCTTTAACTTAAAATGTTTTAAAACTTTTATTTTTGTTCAGAAATATGGGAGAGAAAATATTGCACTGCATCAGAGGCCTCGACGTGTCACAGTATTTCTTAACCCTGCTGCTAACAAAGGGTAAGATTGTAATTATGTTTAGTTTTTAGACAACATACTTTAACATTTTTATATATACAAGTAGAATTTTTTCTTTGTTGAAATTTCAATTTGATTTTTGAGTTGTCACACAATATTTTTGTTTTCTAGAAGAGCAAAGAAAATATTTGAGAAGACAGCTGCACCAATTCTTTATCTGGCTGGGATTGAAATAAATCTAGTTGCAGTAAGTTAGTGTTACAAATTAATCATTCAATATTTAATTAAAAAGGGACAGATTCATACTATCAACTTGACAGTAATTGTTGCAATGTATTGATGATTTAGTTGCATCATCAGTTAGCTGTGTTGTAATTATTTTAAGTTTTAGTTAAACCATGTCTGCTGTGCTATTATTCTGTTTTTTGACAGATCATATCTATATAGGTGCAATGGAGAATACTTCCTTTCCTAAGTGACACAATATATTTTTTCCTAACATTGTTTAAAATATTTGAATAACAGACAGAATATGAAGGTCAGTTGAAAAAGTACATGGCCGTGCTGGACCCTAAAGACACTGATGCTGTGGTCATTGCAGGAGGTGGAGGGACACTCTTGGAGGTAAAATATTTCTACAATTAGAGAATTTCAAATAAGCTCTGAAATATTTATCTGTTGTTAAGGCCTCCGCACGTTGTTGATTCTTGGCAATCTGTCTAGTGTAGATCTGACTGGAAGTAACGCTGAACTCAACACTTCAGTAACACCGGCGAAAGGCCGAAACAATCAAATATGTAGTCGACGCTGATATGTTGTTCTACAAATATGTTTAATACTCAAGAAGGGAATCGTCCGATGTCAATAATGTCGTACTCAAGTCTACTACTCTACAAGAAGCGTCTTCCTTTTAGCGTCACTTAGAGCGTTCTTATTTTTTAAAGATCTGTCACATCACTTGTCGCTAATTAAAACTTTCCCCTTATTCCCGAAACAAATAACTAATTCCTAATCATGTCATAACACTGTACTGTGACGATTTTCTTTCCTAATAAGGCCTTCTGAAAACCTTGCTTAACACAACACATCTAACTCAAGAACCTTACAACAAGAGTTCCAAAATAATGTGATACTTTACTAAGTAAAAAAATAAATAACAGCCCATACCAGACAATTGGCAACACAATAAACTGACTACATTCTTGAGGGCTCATATTGTACCGCACTGTCCTTGCTGTCCTGGACTCAACTCCCCTTTCTTACACACTGTCCCTCTGGTCCACGAAGGCACTCGATCATGACCTTAGCACAGGTCGTATTTGCGTGTGGTAGTAGTACTGTCCCTTGTCCATTGACAATCGTTGACCTGTCATTTGCCTGAGTCATATTCACATGTGTAAGTAGGTTACACATAGGTTACACACACATTAACCATATCGCGCCACCACTGGGTTTACAAAAGTACTTTTAATTCTCTGCTTCTCCTGAGAAGTTTATTAATATTTATTGATTTTCATTACCTGTCAATCCAGTTTTTTTTTTTTCTGGATCACCATCTTGCACAATGTATCTAATAAAAATAACTCTTTCATACCTTAAAATCCATAGATAAGATAGTGTTGAGGTCATCTGTTTGACGGTTACCGAGGGCGTCATGCAGCTATCATTTAGCCTCGCACCCACAGCACTCTCAATGTATCTCTATGACTTAACAGAAATACTTTGTGCTTTGTATTTCCATTTCAAGATTTATTCATTGTTATTTATTGTACACTTTTGTAAACTTTTTTGGGGGGCTCGTTGGCTGAGTGGTTAAGCACTGGGCTTCCAAACCTGGGGTCCTTGGTTCAAATCTCACAAAGACTGGGTTTTTTTAAGGTACTCCTGAGTCCACCCAACTGTAATGGGTACCTGACTTTAGTTAGGGAAAGTAAAGGCATTTGGTTGTTGTGCTGGCCACATGACACCCTTTTCACTAATTCTATAAGAAATAGTAAACATTTCAGAAAGTAAAATTAATCATTTTCATAAATACATTTTCTCTCTTTTTTTTTGGCAAAGTGTAATGCAAAAGTATTGAACAAAAATTCTTCCACCTTTTCTAAAAAGAGATATTCTAATGAATAGCCATATTTTTTAGTTATTTTCCTTACAATTGTAATATCTTTAACCGTTAGTCCCTCAGTCTGAGTGGTAAACCACTTGACTTCTAAACCAAGAGATCTTTGGTTTGAATATCTGTTAAGACTAGGATTCTGAATTCAGGACACCCCTTAATCCAACCAACGCTAATAGACACCTGATGTTGGGGAAAGTAAAGGTGGTTGGTCATTTTGCTGGCTGCATGACAAACTCGTTAACCATTGGCCTTTAAAAAAAAAGATGAATTTAGTATTTGTTTCGGGAATAAGGGGAAAGTTTTAGAATCAAGACCTTTCTTATTTACAGTAAGAATAAGAAGAATTTTATAGACGGCAAGTTATAGAGGACATCGGACGGTTCCCGTATTAAGTATTAAAAGCGTTTGTTGTTTCAACACCAGCGTCGACTTTATTTATTGATTGTTGGCCTTTCGTCTGTGTTATCTGTTCCAGTATTAAGTTCAGTGTTACCTCCAGTTGGACTTATTTACATTTTCAAGTACTAAACACCGCGGAAGAGCATAACACCTTTAATGATTTGCCCTAAAGATAGCATGGTCTGAAAGGGACTTCTAAGTCTAAAGTATTTTTGTAAAGCTAAAAGATTACTTAGTGCAATCATCATTTAGTAAAATGTTTGTTTTCTTGCCATCTAGGCTGTGACTGGGTTACTCAGACAGAATAAGGAAGTAAGTACAAATAGTTTTTAAATATTTCTTATCTTTTTAAGTCTTATAGGAATATTACAATTTTGTGTATGACTTGTTTTTTCATCTCTGGCGATTATAATTAATCAATTAAAAATTTTAATAAAAAGAAGTGTTTTTTTTAATTAACTACAACAGACAAAGACAAATTACATTAACAGCTTCCAAAAAGTTACGTCAAAGATATTTCTTTATAAATCACAGCGTCCTAACAATCCTCTGGAGTAGCTTACATACTGTCTAATTGTTACAGCTTTGAAACAATCCTCCGGAGTAGCTTTCATGCTGCCTAATTGTTACAGCTTTTAAACAGCTCCTTCCTGTTTTTAGCATCATTCTTCTACAGCTTCTAAACAGCCCATAACAGAAAGACCTTTCAGAGAGCCTCAATGATATAACTTTATACAGTCTCTTTAAAGTAGTTACTGTCGCAACATTTGTTTCTTCTGGATCAATACATCCTTGTTTCTTTTACTCTTTCAAGACTTTCTTTTCTTTTTTCTAAAATCAAAGCTCTTCTTTGTACCAACTCTGTTTCTCTTCTAATGGGCAATGAAAACAGTGATGTTTTGGTCCAGTTTTGCATAGTACATTCACAGGGCGGTCTTAGGCCACTGCAACCTATGCGGTCGCAGTGGGCCCCGCGCTTTCATAGGCCCCTCACTAATTCTAGGTGCAATTATTAAATTGCCAAATATATACGAAAAATCTCCTGAATTTATTAAAATCTCCTGAAAACTCATAAAAATCTCCTGAAAAATAGACATTTGTGGGTGTCATTCATTGCGGGAAACTCCAATCCTAACGCGCGATTAAAGAAAAAAGGCATTGTCAGCTTTCATGTAATAAAATGTAATAATCGAGCGAATTCTCACCTTAGTTGGAAGCTACAATACTTTATTTACTTTTATAGTTACTTGCATATAAATATGCCATAGTTACAAGGTTCGTAAAGTAAAGTTAATTTGATCGCAATTTTGTACTTATTAAAGTCGATTTTTTTTTTCGAATACAAAATCTTAATTTTCACTTATTATCCTTATTCCAACTCAGACTAGGCCCCGCGCAATCAGTTTCGCATAGGGTCCTGCTATTGTTAGGACCGGCCCTGTACATTCACATATTTATTTTCTAATAGTGTTGTCGACTGTCTTTTGCCTTGTTTAAAACCTCTATCAATGGTAGGCCTGTCCATTCTTTTATGTTGTCCTCCCATCGCTTTCTCTGTCTGCCTCTTCTTGAAACAATGCCCCTCATCTGATGCAACTTTTATTTACAGAGGAATCTAACAAGCATACCCATTGGAATAATACCTCTTGGTGGGAAGAACAGATTTTCCAAACTTTGGTTTGGTGAGGATTCTGATGAAGTCAAGTGAGTAGACCTTAATTATTGAACATTTTTATTCTTACACATCTCTATCTTTCTAATTGTATGTCCGTCTAGAAGTGGTGGGTTTAGCATAGCATAGATATATATAATTAGATACAGATATATAGCTGAATTACCTGAGTTGGCTGAATCAGCCAGGAAAACTAACAACTTAGCAGATTTTAAGTCATTGATTAACATGCATGACTAGATTGGCACATGAAATGCATAGGACTTTTTTAAAGTTACCTCTGTAAAATATAAGATAAGATATAGATATATATTTATGTATATTATTCCTTGCCTTTAGTTAAGTGCGCTAAAAGGTTGAAAATTTATTGTTTGGAAATGGAAAAAAAAAACGTTATGAAAACTAAATATTTCTTTCATAATTTCAATTCAACTAAGTTAACATCAGCAGTAAATAGCGTTACGGTTGCTGTTGAAACTTAATTGTTCTGATGAAAAGACAGTAGTCATGGTTAGATGAACAGATTTATGCCTGGATAGATGGACAGTTTGTAGGGACAAGTAGATGAATGCACTGTAGGCTTTGTTACATTAAAGGATTTAAAGACCTAAATGGTTAGACTGTATATCTATTAGGCTTATTTGAATTTTAGTTTTTAAGGTTATGTCACAATCTGATGAATATTTTTCTAACATATCGAAGCTTTGTAATTTTCTTACAGAACTATGGCTGAGGCAGCCTTTGCAGTAGTTCAAGCAGTTACTAAAAAAGTTGATGTTATCAAGTTTGTGGTAGGTTTATGAAATACTAGTGTTAGGATAATGAAAGGGGGAAAAATGTATACACACACACAATGTTTGTTTTAAGAGAAGAGATTGGAGATATTTCTTTGGTTTGGGGGACAGCTTATTTATTCCAGTACAGACTTAACCATCATGAAACTTGTGTACTGGCAGTCTCCTTACATTTAGTGCGTAGTTTGATGGCAGAGTGGAAAAATTGTTGTCCTACCAAACTGAGGTTTCACAACTTTAAATCTCGGTAAAGATAAGGATTTTGAGATTGGGGTTTATTTTTAGGACTTCTCTGGGTCTACCCAACTCTAAGAGTTTCTGACATTAGTTTGGGAAAGTAAAGGCAATAGGTCATTGTTGTGGTCACGTAACATCCTTGTTAACCATCAGCCATAGAAACAAATGTCAGAACCGTCTCAAAGGGAATCTTTTTTGCTGTTGTTTTACAAAAAAAAAAAGATAAAAAATCGAACAGTTGTAAAAAATAGAACAGAATGTAAAACTCTAATGCTATTGTTGCTGTGGTTATATATAGATCCCAGTGTTCCTAAATAAAATCTCTGCATTGAAAGATGATCATTCTTAGACTCATATATCATGTAACTATTTCTTCTAGGGAGAAGAAGACAAGTGCATCTACAGCTTGATTGGTCTTGAAGCTGGAGCATACAGGGATGCTGAGGACAGAAAATCAAAGTAAGAATGTCATTAAATGTAATGGAGTGATGTATAACTGTAGAGAAACTCAAATAGGGAAGTAGAAACAGCAGTTGATTATGTTTTACACCAAAGAATTCCCATATTGAGGTTTATGGTATAAAAGTGAATGGCATGTATCAATGGTATAAAGGTGAATAGCATTTATCAATGGTATAAAAGTGAATAGCATTTATCAATGGTATAAAAGTGAATAGCATTTTTTCAATGGTATAAAGGTGAATAGCATTTATCAATGGTATAAAAGTGAATAGCATTTATCAATGGTATAAAGGTGAATAGCATTTATCAATGGTATAAAAGTGAATAGCATTTTTTCAATGGTATAAAAGTGAATAGCATTTATCAATGGTATAAAAGTGAATAGTTTATCGATGGTATAAAAGTGAATGTCATTGAAGGATAATATAAAAGTGAATGTCATTGATCAATGGTATAAAAGTGAATAGCATTTATCGATGGTATAAAAGTGAATAGCATTTATCCCAATAATTTTTACAATGTAAAGAAAGTCTTAAAGGCTGTTGTCACTGTGCATATGCAGTTGTTAAACAAACTAGCATTAATTCAAGTTCTTTTATTTAATTATTATACAAGAAGACTTCATCTCTAAAATAAAAACACTTAACAGATATTTGCAGTCGTTTGTAAAATGAACACTGGTACTTATGCACAACAACAACAAAAAATATGAATTGTCCAGAAGCTCTCCACCTCAAAAGTTTCTGGAGTAATCATGAATTGACCTTCTGTGTTACCTGTGTTTACAGTCATGTTTGTTTTCATATTGTAGTGTTTATTTCACTTTCTAGTATATGGTATTCTTTTTTGAAGTACGTCTGTATTATATAAGACACTAACTAGCAATCCTGTTAGATCACATCTGTTTTCACTCTCTGTAGGAAGATGAAGACACTATTTATGAGTGATTCCACTTACTAGTATGTCAGTAAACTCAATGTATCTGCAGTTAAATGCATTGGATAAGTTGATTAGGAGGATGTTATTAATATGAATTCAAACCTCTGCTGCCTTGCAGCTATACCCAATCATGGGAAAGGCTTTGGGAGTCAACCCTGATGTAAAAACAAGGAGCCGGCAACCCTTAGGCAGTTTGCAGCATCTCATGAGATGGTCCATAGTCACTTTGCGAGTGAAGGCCATATAGAATTAATATGATATCTGAAAGCCACATAAAACTTAATTTTTTAAATTTTGAACAGGTCACCTCAATATCTTTGTGTTCAGTTTTTAACTTATCTTTGAGAAAAAAAAAATAATTTTTCTTGTTTTTTAGCTAATTTCATGCCAGACCTTGAAATCTGTAGCACTAAGAAGTGCTGTTGACATTCTCTTCTTCTTCTTTGCTCTCATTTTTATGTTGAAGCGTTCAGTTGACTATGAGATGAACTGCACAGTGGTTTCCAAATCAGGGAGCTCTCCATTTAGTTTTCTTTCTGTTGGGCTGAACGGGTAAACCCATTTTCACACTTTACTTTCATTTTCATGGCAAAAATGATAAGAAAACATTCGCCATATTTGACTTTGATCTACATCCTATCCACTAGATCAGTAATACCCAAACTAAGGCCCTTAAGCCCCTGATATCTGGCTAAGTAATGATATAAACATCTCATATTTAAAAGATTTATTCGCAAAACAAAAAAAGGCTACCAATTGTTTTAAATATTTAATGTAACTTATTGCTGACTTTCTTTTAGATACTGGTATTTTGGTCCATTGAAATCTTACTGGACATACCTGCGCACTGTCATGAGCAAATGGCCTGCCACTATTGAAGCATCTGTGAACTACATTGAAGCGACAGAGACCAACATGAAGGAAGAAGAGGAAGACTTAAATGTCCTCATTTCTAAGCAGAGGTGGAACTTTGTTGACTTTTTATTGGGCAGGAAAAAGAAGTTCAAAGTTCAAGGTAAATCAAGTTTCTAAAAAAGTTGGCACTCTCAAATGGCAGACGGATTAGCATATTTGACTACTTTAATTTTTAGCAGAAGAATCAAAGTGGGGAGTATGTTCAGCCCTTAGAATTGATCAATGAAAGATTTGCTCATTATATATTCATATGTTTGATCAAGTCACCCTGTGACTACAGACACAGATTTTATCTAATGTGTAAAATTTTTGTCTTTTGTTTACTCAAGTCATCTGCATATTTTTGTTTTATTTGAAGTAGATCAATGCAAGGATTCATGGGGTTCTCTTTCAGATCACAGTTTTATTCTGACATTAGCATTTATTAAGCTGAGTGATTCGCTCTTTGAAATGTGTCATTGATGCTGTGTTTACTTAAATTCTGTTTTCTCAGAGTGATAGCCTTCAGTGCTTTCGGATGTCTTCTGTCCCATTGATGTATCAACATGACAAGAGGAACCTTACTGAATGCTATGAGATTATCTATATATATAATTCTCTTTGTTGCCCAACCATGCGGGACACCACACATGCTCGGCAACTCTCTATCCCTCGATGAAAATGTCATGGAAAGATAACTCTTTTATTTCTGCAAGTCGGACTAGAGTAACATTCTCTGCGACATTGAGCGTGGCTCAGAAAAAAAAGAGGGCAGGGGGAACAAGTAATCTTCTTTCTTCTGTATATATAATTCTCTACATCGCACAACCATGCAAAATTAAGCCTCGCTCTCAATTTGATACAAACTTCGACAATGTATGATCTTCATTTCTGAAGAAACGGCTGAAACTTACAAGCCAAGTCTTGTATTAAAAACAAAAAAATTGGCCATTTATTCAATTAAAAATTCTCTAAATTCAAAACAAGCTTTTTTTTTTAATTGTGTGTGTGTTAGTATGCACTATTTAATAACTAAATGTCTTGTCAACTTTTCTTTGATCTATCAGCTAGTTTCTCACAAGAACATCTTTAAATTCAAACACATTTTTTTGTTTAATCTTTTGGTGTTTTACAAATGTGGCTCACTAAAGTTTCCCATATTTTAGAACAAGAAAACAAAGAGAAGTTGGAAGAGCAAGAAAGGGAAGAGGAGAATCACAGAGTGACTCAAGATGTTTCCACCATTGAACTAACAGTCACCAACTCAGCTCTAGTGAACACAAACACCGTAAGCCTTAGATTCTGGTGACTTTTATGAAATATGATAATTCATTCTACCTTTTTTAAAATGCACATTTTTTAAATGTTTGATTAAAAATTAAAAGGCTGAAAAAACCTAGGGTATATGCTGATATGAGATAAACTTATAAAGTAAATGAATCAAGGGGGGGGGGGGGAATGCAAGATAAAATAGTCCTTTGTACATCACCTGAGTGCTAGAAAAAAACGTTAACGTTCCCCTTTCAGACCTTGCCATCTATAGGGCAGATGATGTCAAGGTCATCTGTTTCTGTGGCCCTTGGTTAACGAGGGTGTCATGTGGCCAGCACAATGACCAACCGCCTTTACTTTTCCCCAACTTATGTCAGGTAAGGCAACCATTAGATCACGGTGGACTCAGAGGCGCCCTAAAGATCCCAAAGTTTGAAATCACAGTTTTCACCAAGATTTGAACCCAGGACCCCTGGTTCAGAAGTCAAGCACTTTACCCCTCAGCCATTGACCCCCTGATTGCTAGAAGATAGAAGTTAAGAAAAAATTATTTTTTTTAAAACATCTATATTTTTTGCTTCACTTGTTTGTTATTTAGTTTTGCATAATTTAACTGAATCAACTGAACCATTTAAAAAAAAATAATTTTTTTTTGCATCTTCTAATAGCCATTCCAAGCTTTGCAGCTGTCTATTGGACCCAGTGAGCCCAAGAAATTTGAATTTATTAGTGAAGGGTAAGGATAGAGTGAGATCACATTGTTATTTTTATTTTAATATAGACACTTACGCACATACTTCTTACCAATACTACTGCCAGTCAATGACTCTGATCATAATTTTAAAAAATCAAAAGAGGTACTTAGTGGGTAGTGAAACCTTTGACCAATGTAGTCTTAACAAATGTATGCAATATAATGTCACATTCCAAAACATTCAAATTAGAGAACGCACGTACACAATAATTTTTATGATCCCCAGTGTTTCCCAAAGTGGGGTACGCATACCCCCCAGGAGTACGGGAAGACTTTGGAGGGGGTACACATTGCACCTCATTAACTATGCCGATTTTTGTAATACCCATTTATTATGTTCTGTTAATAAATTAAAGTGTGATGGAAAAGGGGGGGGGGGGGGTACTCAGCATAACAAAAAAAATATAAAAGGGGTACATATAGGTCAAAAGTTTGGGAAACACTGCCTTAAAGCAATAGTTGTTTGTGTGCGTGTGTGTGTGTGTTGTTGTTTTTTATTTATTTATTTATTTTGGCTATTAGAATTGATACAAATTTGAGTTACGTTGCAGTGACCTGAATTTTTGCACAATGTAGCATATGACTTGAAGCGCAAAATTATTTTTGTATATGATTCTTACATGCCATAGCAAAGTGTACTCTAGTCCAATCTCATTAGAGGGAGGAAACGGGAGAGGGGGGGGGTGTATCTTAGAGAAGGTTGTCAAGCTCTCAGCAGACAAAAGTCAGCCCAAATCTGGATTCGAACCAAAAATCGTTGATAAACAACCCAGAGGTTTATGTCGTACGGTGTGAAATACAAAATTTAGTTGATTGACTTTTTTTTTGTGTGGGTCAAAGTTCATGTGCTTATCTATCTATTCCTGTTTAGATGGAGTCGAGTTAAAAAACCCAACAACTTGACACCGACTACTTCAGAGGGTTATAACTCCGTGTTGGTCAAGAAAATACATCTGGAGGTGAACGAGAAGGTAAGGGCAAGTTTTAAGGCAATCTGCACACACACACACACATACATAAAAAGTAAAGTTCCCCTTTCACACCTTGTGGTTTATTGGGCAGATGATGTAAAGGTCATCTGATTCTGTGGCCTAGGGTTAACGAGTGTGTCATGTAGCCAGCGCAACGACCAACCGCCTTTACTTTTCCCTAATTAATGTCAGGTACCCATTAGAGCTGGGTGGACTCAGAGGCGCTCAAAGATCCCGAAATTAAAAATCCCAGTCTTCACCCGGATTCGAACTCATGGACCCCGGTTGGGAAGCGAAGCGCTTTACCGCTCAGCCACCATGCCTCCTACACACACATATGCTCTTTACTAACACACACATCCTACACACCTAAGCAATCCTTACAGAAACACTTTCTACACACATATACTCCTTACAGACACACATACTCCTTAAGACACACATATACTCCTTAAGACACACATATACTCCTTAAGACACACATCCACCTACATACATCCTTACTCACACACAACATATGGTGACCAGTTTTGTGCCTCCTCATGTGGCTGGTGAGATCATTGTGAGCCCGAAATATTCACTGCACACTGGGCAGGCTATTCCAGCTGAACCCTAGTGTCATTTGTCTTGATTTTTTTCTTTGACGCTTTTCTTCTGTTCTCTTGTCCTCTTCAGTTTTTACACCAGTTTTCACAACCTGATGCCCTGTGTTCCGTCTCCCAGGTAGCAGAGTCAGTGTTGAAGGCTTTCACTTTCTGATACACATTGAGGGTGTCCCTGAAACGTTTTCTTTTTCCAACTTGTGCTCCACACATACACTACTTACAGACACAAACACACACAACTTACAGACACAAACACACACAACTTACAGACACAAGCACACACAATTTACAGACACAAACACACACAACTTACAAACACAACAACACAACTTACAGACACAAGCACACACAATTTACACAAAAACACACAACTTACAGACACAAGCACATACAACTTACAGACACAAGCACACACAACTTACAGACACAAAAACACACAACTTCATTGACCTAAACATTACTTGTGTTGGAACGTCAAATACACTATTGTTAAATATGATGATTCAGTCGGTTAATTTTAATTACAATATTGTTTACTTTATGACTTTATTACTTATGGCTATATTGTTATAAATGTCATTGAGGCTAATGTTTTGTATGACCCTCAGGACAAGTGGTACAACATTGATGGGGAATCCTTTGAAGCCATGCCGGTAGATATTTCTTTGCTGAAGAAAAAGCTGACCATGTTTTGTCGTCCAGATCAAGCTGTGAACACATGACAAGCAGCGGATGCAAAGCTTTATTTATAAGTTGAACTTAACTGTAATAAAATTATTGGTTTATAAATTATACATTCTGGGTTGTTTGTGTCTGTGTAAGTGCTTTTTTAGAGGCCCCCGAAAGAAAGGGGAAAAGTTGCTATTAATTTTGTGTGAAATATCTGTCCGTCCGTCCCGTTTAGATCTCGTAAACTAGAAAAGATATTGAAAATCCGACATCACAATATTTTAGACCATTCAAAGTTCTGATGCAACGGCTACTTTTTTCTTTTCTGAAAGCGAAAAATCTAATTTTTAAAATCACTTATGCAAGCAGTTTTATCATAGAAATACACCACTTTTACAACTATTAACTATTAAACACTCAAACACTTGAGGCTCTTTATTAGGGGAGACGACTATGTTCCATACTTTCAACACATTAATGCAAACAGTTGTAAATTTTTTGTCTTAAATTTTTGTTTTTTATATTTGTATTGTTAAGTTATGTAAGTTCTGTGATACTAAATACTATATTTACACACAAACAAATGTTTACTATTTTTTAAAGAGAAAAATCTATTTAGTATGCATTATAAGTTAGACATAATTTAAAAGTAATAGTAATCTTGTAAACTGCTTTAATATTTCCTCTTTTAATGTATGTCGTCACAGGGATATTTTCTGCAGGATTTAAATAATTCCTACACAGAAAACAAAGTACAGAAAGGAAATCTCCTGAAAGAATTATACAACACCAAATTATAACCAATCTCTCGGCTAGAGCAGCTGACAGATAGAATGTGTATGAGTCAGAAGAATTGTAATCATCGAACTGTAAAATAAGCTACATTGTTAATAAATGTTATTATATTTTCACTATGTCATGTATACATACTAATTATACAAATGGGGAATAAATTTTATTTTATTTGAAAAAAAAAAAAAAGAGATTGAGCCTTTTCAAAACAATTACATCAATTATAAGACATCAGTTAGGCCAGAGGAGGCGCGGGAGCTGAACGGTAAAGCGCTTGGCTTCTGAAACCGGGGGTCCCGGGTTCGAATCCTCGTGAAGACTGGGATTTTCAACTTCGGAATTTCTGTCTTTGTAACCTTGTTTTTTCTGTTTCTAATTGTAATCTTTGACTTTTGGTCACTTGACCTTGGGTCATTTGACATTGCTGTGATGACTGTCCAGGCTAATTGTCATATACTTTTGGCATCAATGACAGTGCTGAGTTAGAAAAACGCAAGCTTAAATTGTATATATCGGGAGGTCCTCAGGGCTCGCAAAGAGCTTCCTACAGGTGACAGAACCTGGAACAAGAAGAAGAAAGCAATAGGAAGACCAGCATTAAAGAATGGGCGGACTTGTAGAAAGAGATTCTAATCAAGGCTAAGGACAGAAGAATGGAGAAAGCTGGCTTACAGATCAATAGTGGTGCTCCAACTGTCACACAGACTTAAGGCATGGATAATGTCCAGAGGTGACCATTAGACTTCTGTTAGCACACTAGATCTTCAGATTGCATCATGGGACTCAAAACGTTGACAATAGTTGGCAGTTGAATTATAGATCTACGTAAATATTTTGTACTTAAACTTTCTTGTTTCGGATTCTACTTCAGAAATGAAGATTATTACCTTCTAGCCAGATGTCTGGGGATGACAGGATGGAACTGGTTCTGTTAACTGTAAATGTAACTAACAAAGGATTGGTCCACAACTCACTTTAGCAAAACTAGGTTCGGGTCTAAACCTTTTCAAAGAATGTATTAGTTGTGTTTTAGGAATAATTCGGAGCGTTGTTTGCTAATCAGGTCACTTTAATGAATTACAAATACACATAAGTTCAAGACTGTGTCAACTATTTCTGAAGTTGGTACACGATTTTATTTTCATGCAAAATGACAAAAGCAAGATTACAACATGAAAAAATAGATATAAATAAGTTTTTTTTTTTGTTTGTTTTGTTTGGTGGCATGGCAAATCTAAAGTAAGCTACAGGAAAAAAAAAGAGGCCCAAGGATTCCTATGATGATAAAGCCAAAACTGAATATCGCAAATTCTGAGGTTTCCTTTAAAAAAAAAAAAAAAAAAAAGTTTTAAATCCTGGCGATGACTAGCATGAACTTCAAGATTTAAAGGAAGGACGTAATTATCTTTTTTTTTTAAGTAACGTCTGTAATTTATAAGATAAGAAGCCCTTGAGTCCAGCAAGTCCACTGAAATCCAAAAGCTACCCGCATAAGTTGAGAAAGTAAAGTTGATATTTTGTTGTGCTCGCCACATGACAATCTTGTAAATCGTCGGCCTTAGAAACACGAACTTTGATTCATCTGCTTTCACATATCGCAAGCTCTGAAAGTGCCCCCACCCCCCCTTTTTTTTTTCTTTTTTTTTTTACATCCCGGAAGTGGCGAGTCTTGTGTTTACATTTTACTTCTGCTCTTCACTTGAATTAAATCTCCTTAGACTGGTGACGCCAATTCTCTTGTTCCCGCTTTAATCCCTTGCTTTTAAAAAAAAATGGCCGATCCTACAACTCCTGTGTGTGTGTGTGTTTTTTTTTGGTGTTGTTTTTAAAAGAAATCATAAACGGACAACAGTAAGAGAACAGGAGTATTGACATGGAAATGGGGGAAAAAATGAATGTAGATGATTGTAGATTGTATTTACATACAGAACAACAGAACTTAAATCAGTGTTCCTCAAACGTTTTCCTTAACTCTTTCTCTCCGTTATTATGTAACACGTTCTGATAAAATCAACATTGGTATCGTGAGTTGGGAGAGAAAGAGTTAACGGAACATTTTGAGTATTTAGCGGAACGAGAGGCCAAGTGCGCTTGAACTTGGCTTGGCTTGGCTACCTAGAAGGGGGCTCGAGGTTCGACACCCGACTCGGGCAGAGCCTAAAGGCAGCACGGAAAACCAACTCCTTGATACCCCCTTCCCCTCCCCCCTCCACTGGTGCATAAATGAGATTGGACCAAAAGCGCTCTGAGCATGCTATAAGCATGAAAGTAGCGCTATAAGTAGCTATTGCAACTGGCCCCTAAACCAGTAAGCTTCGGGCAGGAGGGGCTCGTTAGCCTTGGTTGGCTACCCATCTAGGAGAAGGAAAACTCTGAATCCAAACCTCCGCTGCCCGGCGGCTATACCCAAACACGGGAAAGACTTCGGGAGACAACCCTGAGGAAAAATCAGGAGCTGGTGACCCTTAGGCAGACTGTGGCACACCGTGCTACAGCCTGGCAGATCCTGCGGCGCTACTGATCCCAAACTGTATTGGATATTCCGTCCCTTTGGTCACATCAGCTGCGCGGAGAGAGGGGGGAACTGCTGTGCGGACGACATCGTTCCGACCATAAACAATGCCCAGGCTTTCATCTCGCTTGCTCTGAGATGAACCATAGTCGTTCTACGACTGAAGGAGGCCAATGAAGTAGCTATAATTATTATTATTATTATTATTTTAGAGAGATTAACGCACGTGGTGTCCTGCTAGCTAATAAAACCAGTCGTTCGCGGAACACCTCTTCAGCCTGGAGGAACACCTGGGTTCCGCATAACACAGTTTGGGAACCACTGACATAAAATGTTTGGATGGAAAGTAGAGCAGGAGACTTAGGGGAGGGGGGGAGTACAATTTATTTTCAAAGCTTGAGCTTTAATAGAAACGCCGCAGGGCTACGTAATAGGCTCTTATTGTGTTCATTGCGTCTTGGGCGATGTTTTTATCCTGCCCAAGTCTTACTTCACGTCATGGTTGACTTGCTAGAAAAAGCGTTTGAGTCTATATAGCTATGCTATGGGTAGGGAAAGTGCCGAGATGCTAATGATATCGTTTCGTCACAATAAGACCCCCATAACCCATTGCGGTGCCTTCTTGGCTCGTGCACCCTTGGTGTCGATCAGTGCACCAGAAAGTGGTCTACAAAATAATTTCAGCATTTTTTTTGTTGTTGGTGCACATGAACAGAAAGCGCCAAATGGGTGTCCGAAATTTATTTGTAAATACATAAATTAATATATTTGATTGACAAATAGTGTCAACGGGTGTCTTTTTTTAATCAACATTTATGGATTAAATTTATCACAAAGACTAAACCTAGATCTAGGTCTATCAGTATGTTGACTTTGTTGACATTTTAAAAATATTTTTGCCGCAGAGATCAATTTAAAAAAAAAAAAAAAAAATTACCCTTACATTTTAAACTTTGTGCCACGAATAAAACTGCATGATATACAGCGAATTCCAGGTATCTTGTTACCTTTACTAATAATAGATCTAAATGGCGACTATTATATGGCTACACTAATTAACCTTGAAGCAAAATTTACAGAATCGAGTATAACAGATCTAAAAGTTATTCTTAAAAATTGTCCATTATTCGGGTTTGGCGTCTATAATTTCAGAATTAAACTTCACACTCGAGTTATTACCCCTTTATTCATCTTTCCTCAATCCAATGGAAACTCTCTTTCTCTTTTTATTTACATCTAATGATCTAATCCTTTGCTTTCGCACAAAACATAAACAAAAAATAATGACGTAATATCATATAATATTAATACATCCTTCCTATTGAAGTTATTATCACACCCTTCCTTTTAAAGTTCTTAATAGTGATATCTACTAGCAGGGCCGGCCCTAGCATTTGCGGGGCCCTATGCGAAACGGATCGCGCGGGGCTTAGTCTGGGTAGGGATAAGCATAATGTCAAAATTATTTTTTTTTAAATTAGAAAATAGGCCTACTTTTGTCTTTTGCAATAAATTTTTATCAAATGAAAGTTCGCAATGCCACTTTTTATTTATTGGCACCTCAAAATGTCAATTTCGTCTATTCTTCAGGAGATTTGAATAAATTCAAAAAAAGTTTAGGACTTTATTGTATATTTTGCCTTTTCATGAGATTTCCTGGAGGCCCTGAAAAATCAGGAGGTCGCGAAAACCCTGTTATTTTATATACGTTATAATTGTTTAATTTAATAATGTACACTTGGAATTAGCGCGGGGCCTATGAAAGCGCGGCGCCCACTGCGACCGGCACTATCTACTAGGAACTTTAACAATTCGTCCACTTCTGGTTGTCTTGACTGAACAAGTTCTCTAGACGTTGGTCTATAACTGTCTGTTTCGTTTGTTCCAACAGTTTGCAGTTCATTGTCTTCATCGGTATCATAGTACCCAGAGATGTCTTCATCGAAACTCTTATTTAAAAAGCGTTGATTTCTTCTGTATGTTTTACCATTGTTTGTCTTTATGATGTAAGATCTGGGTGCTGAATTTTTTTTATGACAACTGCTTTCTGCCATGTTTGACCTAGACGATTTCCCCTCAGAATAATCTTTAGGTAGTCTTGCTTTTGCATCGTATTTCACTTAGCTTTTCATCTGTCGTTCGTTGAGTAATGTCTCTGCATTTTCAGCTACCGATGGTTTCAATAGTTTGTGATCAGTTGGAATGATTCCCTGAGTCAGCAGTTGTGATGGTGAATACGGCAGTCCACTTATCGGAGTATTTCTATACTCGAGCATAGCGAGATATGGATCTTTCCCACTTTTGTATACTCTGAATCCTTTTGCTTTCGCACAAAACATAAACAACCAACAATGACGTAATACCATATAATATTAGCACAGAATCTTCTTCATGCAGTGGAAAATTAAGAATTTTTTGCCTATCTGGAATTCTGGTCAAAGCTCCTGTGCCCAATTAATATAGTTCGGAAGAAACTACAAAAGTCTGGACTGCATATACGGGAAGCTGCTAAAGAAATTAGTACCCTTTCATGCTTTCTGCAAAATGATGAGAAACTGACAAAAACCCAATCCATCGAAAAAGCAAAAGAAGGTAGTGAATACTATGGATTCCCTGTAATCAAAACAACCATATGAAAGACAAGACTTGATGGGAAGTTGAGTTCTAATGTAGGAATGTCAATACAACTGCAATTCAAACGTGTTGCGACAGAAGTGCTGGACAGATTTCATATGGAGATGAAGGGCAGATTCCAAAGGTTGGAAAGAAAATGGATACCTTTGGGTTTCTTCTTCAACCAAGACACCTGTTAGATGAAGACCTGCTTATGACAAACTGTGCTACTTTTCCTGTTTGTATGATGAAATAAATGGAAAATCGCTTCTTCAATGATGTCATTGATGCACGAGAACTTTTCATCAACAAACAGTAATACAATCACCAATAGACATAGTGAGGAAACAGGCTTCATATGGGAATTACGTGTGCTCAGACTTTGCAACCTCCTCCGAATACCGCTAACTCAGGCCACTTCTATTACGTCATGTGAGAGATCATTCTCAAAGCTCAAGCTCATCAAAATGTATCTCAGGAGCACAATGACGCAAGAAAGGCTTGTCATGGTTTTAATGTCATTGAAGTCACAAATACTAGAAAGTATCGATGTAGTTGATGTTATAGATGTCTTTGCTGCACAGAATGCACGACGTGAAGCGATATCAATTTAGATTTGTCACTTGTGCATTATTTAACTAATAAACAACGGTATTATTCATTATAAGAGTCTTGATGATTACTTTTTGTTAAGTTTACTGATATACTGAACCAATTTGATTTGGGGCTTATATATTTTTGCGTACATTATCTCATGTCATATGTCGAATGTCAAAATGCAAAGGGCCCCCAAAGAGGTCAATCCCCCCGGGCCCCCTAATCCCTAGTTACGCCCCTGCCTACACAGTAAACATATCCCACCAAAAGCTAGAGAGATTAGTTATAGACTTATCTTTGGGATGACCCCTATGGTTAGAAGACGGGCAAATGACCGTGAATGTATATTATGCCACCTTGAAAATGCTGATAACGAGAAACACATGTATTTGGAATGTCCATTATTCCTTCAAGTTAGAAGTACTGTAATGGACCTATTGGAAGCAAACTGTGGCAATTATGTAAATGTTAACTTGTCTATTATTTTAAACAAGCTGCCATAACTAAAAAATAAAATGATACATAACTTTAACTTGATTATTGTTTCCGAATACAGGAATCTTGTTTGGGCTAGCTGGCTCAAATGTCTACATAATAATAAGGTGTTTGATCCTAATCACTTGGAATTAACATTTAGAAAAATAATGGACTTTAGGGTAGAGAATTATCTAGTTTGATTTTCATATACCTGTATAATGCTCATGTAGTTTTTCAGAAATAGGGTGTTGGGGGTCAGGGATATCTGATATTGTGTTGATTGTTCTGGAGTAGAGTATACTTGTATCATTTTTCTGTCTTTAGGGGGTTCATTGGTTAGGTAGTATGTATGCCCACAAAAGAGGCAAGATGGCTCATTAAAGAGGCATATAAAGCCCCAAAAAAAGGCAAAGAAAAGAGGCATAAGGCCCAAGGATTCCTATGATGATAAAGCTAAAACTGAATAGCGCAAATTCTGAGGTTTCCTTTAAAAAAAAAAAAAAAAAAAAAAAAAAAGCCCTCAAAAGAGGCACATAAAGCCCCAAATAAAGAGGCCTAAGGCTCAAGGATTCCTATGATGTTAAAGCTAAAGTTGAATAGCGCAAATTCTGAGGTTTCCTAAAAAAAAAAATATTTTGTAGTTAATAATAATGTTTAGGTAAATATGTGTATTTACTTTTATTCCCGGTTAGCTATGGATTCAGTACCAATGTGGTTGCGGTTATGTGTGTGTTAGTGTGTAAGTGTTGGTGCTGTATTTCCTTTTAATTTTGCTTAATTATCCTTTGGTTGTTGATATGCTAATTCTGGTATCATTTTTCTGTCTCTGATGGTTTCAATAGTTATGTAGTATGTCTTTGCTATTAAATAATATTTTCATTACTATTATTATATTTTTGTAAAGTAATTAAGTATAGGTTAATCATGTTTTAAATTTTCTCTTTAATTTGTTATGATTTAATATTTGTGAAGTGTGAGAACTTAAAAATAAAAATTAAATTAAAAAAAAAATAATAAAAAAAAATAATAATAATAAATAAATAAATAAAAAGCCTACTAATGAGGCTGGAGGGCCCAAAAGAGGCATATAAAGCCCAAAAAAGAGTCAAAGAAAAGAGGCTTAAGGCCCAAGGATTCCTATGATGACAAAGCTAAAACTGAATAGCGCAAATTCTGAGGTTTCCTATTAAAAAAAAAAACAAAAATTAAAAATAACGTCAGATAAAAAAAAAAAGCAAGAGTCTTAGAAGACAGTGTTACTCCATGGATAACAATCGAGTTGTCGCCAGAAACAAACCAAAACTTGCAGATCCGTTTCGATGGAATAATGGACAGAAATAGAAAAAAAGTTCAGTCCCTGTCTTTGGATAGTCTATCAACAATAACCGTCACTTGTACGAGCAACGAAATCCATTAATTCTTATCTTCTTATCTTATATAATACAGACGTTACTTCAAAAAAGAAGATGATTACGTCCTACGCGTCATGCATTTAGTCATGCATATTAACCAATGACTTAAATTCTGCCAAGTCACTGGTTTTCCTGGCTAGCTCAGTCAACCCATTCCATGCTCTAATAGCACTAGGGAAGAAGGAGTATTTGTACAAATTTGTCCTAGCATATGGGACGAGGAATGTACCTTTATCTTTGTGTCTTTCAGAGTATTTTATTAAATTTTGTTTTTGTATTTGAAGATTATGGTTCAGTGTTTTACGTATTATTGCTACTTTACTTTTGAGCCTTCTGTCCTGAGAACACGGCTCGGCAATTCTTGGAAATCGTTCGCTATCTAACTGATTCCCATGTTACTAACTTGGAAATAATAAGAATAATTGGAATAAAAAGATATACCACGATTCTGGGGAGCAACGTCCTTAACCCTTAAAGTGCTGAGCTGTTTTACAATGAGTGCATACCAAATGGAATTACAATTCTGAATTTAGAGGCTATTATACCACACGCAGTTTAAGGGTTAAGGATATTGTTGAGTCTCTACCACGTTTCGACTTCTTTAAAAAATAGAAAAAAAAATACTTGTTAAGACCAAAGCTTATCTAAGGTGAAATAACCGCTAATTACTACCATTTATCTGAAAATTACAGGGTTTAGATCCCTTACTGATATATAAAATATAAAATAAAATTTATTAATACGTACTAAATGATAAACTAATTGGTTCATTGAGGGTTGATTCGTGTATTGTCATCGACAATGAATAATTATACAAAATTTTAATTTGATCCGAGAATGGGAAGTGATATAGAAAATAAGGGGGATTAAATCCATATATACATTTACATCTCTCATTAAGTAGCATTTATTAACCTTATTTCAATTTTGAAAAAAAAAATCATTAACCAACAGTTAAATACCTAACTGGTTAGTTGTTGTTTTTTTTATATTGATTCATGTGTTGTCAGGTTCAATGAATAATTGTGCAAAGTTTCAACTTGATCCGAGAATGGGAAATGGGAGAAAAAACATGTTCCAACTTTTTACCAGGATTTCGTGATTTTACCATCACAAAAGAGATACAAGACACCGATAGCAAAGACAAACAGACACAAACACTCTTTTGTTCCCCTGGCAATCAAATCATTAAAAAAGAACAATCTGGTATAAACTTTGTCACATGTAAATTATGAGTGAGTCTGGTGTGAATGTACACTTTGGTTTCTTATAGTTTGTAATGGTTTTTGTTTGGTGTAATGCACAAATTGTAAGACAAATTTCCTTACGGATAATAAAGATTATTATTATGTTTCTTTTTCACTCTTTTTTAGTGTGTAAACATCTCGTCCAGTGATCAAATTGTCTCGCTACAAAGCAGCTAAGTATCCCTGCGATCTATAGAGCAGATAATGTTAAAGTCATCTGCTTCTATGGCCGATGGTTAACGAGGTTGTCATGTGGTCAGCACAACGGTCAACCTCTTTACTTTGCCCAAACTATTTCAAGGTACCCATTTGAGTTGGGCGGACCCAGGGCCGCCCTATAAATCCCGAAATTAAAAATATCTTCATCGGGATTCGAACCCAGGACGCCTCGATTCGGAAGCCAAGCGCCTTACCACTCAGCCTCTACGCCCCTGTGTGCAAGGCAGGGTTACAAGTATATGATGACTATGTGTCAAACCTGCCACAGGACGATGGGGATGGGAGCGGGCAGGGACCATCGATAAGTCCGAACGACAGTCCATCGCGCCGTAAAAAGTCTCAAGGATCTTCTTTTTTAGTTTAAAGCTATTGAGTTTGTATAGAAAAAAAGAGTCGCTGGGCTGTTTTCTTTGTCAGTTCCAAGGTGGTCTTCCCTTGAAAGCTTGTTGTTGATGATAACGCCTAGATATTTATATGCCTTGACTTGAAAGAAAGAAACTTAATAAAACGTTGATGTACAGTAACAGGCTCTTTCACAGTTTAATACTATCAAGTGATTCCCGGGAGCTCCTGGAAAACCCGGAGACCGAGGGAACTCTGCTATGTTAAAATGGTTTAATTTAAACATCTACACCTGAAATTAGAGCGGGACCTATGAAAGTGCGGGGCCCACTGCGTCCGCATAGGTTGCAGTGGTCTATGGTCGGCCCTGCCCCGTTACATACAACTTATAACTTTCTTTCGGCTTCGTAATTCAATATTTAAGTATTTCATACATTTTGGTTGGGCTCCTTTTTCTTTTTTTGTTTTTTGTTATGACTATGACGTCAACTCGTTCTCTCTCCCAAGAGTTATCTTCTCTTGTTCTTCTACTTCCATCCCCAACTCACAACATAATAAAGTTTTACCTAGTCCTAGACTCTACATTTAATTTTTTTTTTTACATTCCTACACCAGTGGTGTAGCTAGGATGGGGAAAGAAGGGGGAGAATTCGAAGATCCCCCTGTGCCCCAACTTGATGCCCCCCTCCCAATAGGTCACCCCCCCCCCGTATCCAAATATGCAGAATTCCTTGCTACGCCCTTTTTATATTCCCCCACTCTGCCGCGACCCCCCCCCCCAACACACACATACACAATAGAAGAGTAGACAATAACAATTCATATTTTCGATGGTCTTAGCCGACCCCTGGCAATTCGTCAATCGACCCCCAAGGGGGTCGGGACCCACAGGTTGAGAACCCCTGATATAACAAGACAAATTATATTTTATACAATGTCCACAAAAGCAAGTTTCGTTCAAAGGAGAAATGTACTCACACAAAAAAAAAAAGTTTAAATACTACTAGAAAAATGGAGGAAAGTTTAATCTTGTACTTTTTGATGTGTCGGCTTGCAGTATATTTATAATTATAAGTAGACATTACAATTCGCACGGGGCTTATCATAAACTCCTGTGACGTCCCGTCCTTCTTTATGTATGTCGGTGATGTGGGGATTTCGATCCCTGGCAAAGCCGGGCTGAGCGCGCTTATAGTATATAAATAATCCTCTAACCACAATGTTATCTCGGAACACGAGAGAGTTCAGAAGGTGAAGACCGCAAAGATAAATCGTTAGAGCGGTAACGCCTTTAAGTTGATAAAAAAAATGAAGCAAACTTAAGATTCAAAGATAAGAGATCATCACTCGGGGAGATAAGCTAGGCAGACAGATAAACACCGCTTTGTGTTGTCGTTGGGTGATTAGCCGAGTACCCTCCCTTAGCGTTAAAAACAAGAAATGTAGAACACTATGTCAATAGCCGTTTATCTTCACTATTCGAACCTTTAAAATGATAGTACGAAACCAAAAGATGTAGCTCTATTATCAGCACGCGTGAAAACTTTTCCGACTGAAGGAATCACAATGAATTTATCATTATTATTATGCTAAAAATGCACTAATATTCATTCTCAGGGTCGAGCTTCGTTTGAGAGAAACAAAATTAATTGCAGTCCCTTAAACAGTGTTTACTGAGGAATTTACTGGTGATGTGGCAGGTCCGCAGCAGTACTGCTCTCTGAAAGGCAACGAGAATCTTCTTAGGGATGTTAAGGGCCTTGAAGTTATCTGTGAGGTCAGTTGTCATTGTCCCCTCAGTGCATACCTGTGACGTGGCAACGTGTTATTGGACTAAACTGCCCACAGTTTGTGACGTTGCTGATCAGTGTTCAGGTCTTCTACAACGACTGGTCTCTTATTCAAGTCACTGCTTCGTGGAGGGCAGACGCTGATCTCAAAAACGGTTCTAACGATTTAGTTTTGTTTGACATGTTTTCGGATGTTCCTTCAGAGTTGAAGATAGTTTACTTCCTAGTCCAAAACTCCCGCAGGACGACGGGGGATGGGAGCGGGCAGGGTTTGAACCCTCGACCGTCGATAAATCCGAACGACAGTCCAGCGCGCAAACCGCACGACCAGGCAGCCATATTATTGAAATTTTCCCAGAAATTTAACATCTGATGTATATCGCTGAGAGAAGAGATACTTGCTCTTTGGGGAAAACTTTAGTTCGACTGGTATACATTTTCAAAGCAACAATAGGCCCCTATATAAATGTAAATTTCGCTACAGACAACATCGAGGTCTAGATCCTACATCGGTTTTAATTTAAAAGGGCTGTCGCTTTCTTGAAAGTCCTGTCGCATTCGCGAATTTCCGAATGAAAGGCTTTATTGATTCGGGAAAAATTTTACGCATTGTCTTCTAAGCCTAGATCTAAATTGTTATCATTGGACTATTAAAAGGTGTACCAGATCTATAGCCTACATTCGTTTAACCAGGATTCTTTCTCGGGGAAAAGGGATAAAAGGGGGGGGGGGCGGGTTTAAACAAATGTTTTTAAAATCTAACATTTATTAGTTTTGAAGAGAAAAACATTCGCTCAATAACTTGTATAAAGGAAGCATTTTTTTTAAAATGTTTTTCTTGTTTCTTTAACAAAGTAAGTTATTGGGGTTTTTGTTATATCGTCTGCGACAGCTACCAGTCATGAATGCGTTTAGTATACGGAACAACATGACAGAAGAGCTCATTAAAAACAGAACTCAGCAAAGGTTTCTTATTTGTGTATGTCTTTAATGTGTAAATAAATTCGTTGTATATACACAACCCACGGGAATGGAAAACCTTGGTCTATAAACAAACAACAAACCATAACAAATAAAACAAAATTAATAACATTCTGTTGCAATACCATAAGAATGCAGTCATTATAATAAGACTCGTCAATAAAACATTGAGATCAATAAATCAATCAAGTTTAAAAAAAAAAAAAACAAACACAGACATGCGTAAGAAAGTAGAAAAACGCAATAAGGACAGCAACAAAAAAAAAACAAGTTTAATAAAAAGTCGAAACAGGAAACATACAATCAAAATAAACATTGTTCCGTCACACGAGACACGTTATTAAAACCAAGGATCCACATTTTGAGAGTTTCCAGTAAGCAACGGTCTGTGCCTCAATGAAATATTCATTCACGAACTGCTTACATTTTTTTTTTCTAGTTCTGCTTTAGTGCTCAAAAGTCATGATTTGTTTTAGCTATTATTGAAATAAAAAAAATAGGTCTACATCTTCTTTTTTTAATTATTTTGTTGGTTGTTTTTTTTTTGTCAGAAATGTATTATCATTCTATCTTGCAGATGGTAAAAAATCTGGCTCATGAAAAAAAAATATCTGCAAACCGCAGTCTGTAGAGAAAGAATATAGCGCGAATTCCTTTTATAGATTTATGCCTCAGCAGTTATGGTAAAAACATTAGACAACAAAAATAGGTTTTTAAAAAAAACCCAGTAAACATTAACACAGAAACATAAATCTGAGTGTATAATCCTACACTGACCTACATATGAAATGTTGGCCTGTCATTGAAGGCATGGGTTTCATGGAAACTTTCATCTTATGTACACAATATTAAAACAACATAAATGACTTGGATAATGATAACAACTAGATCAAATATCATAGAAAAACATAGCATTACATTAAAGCATTGACCTTTTGACCTCTTTTAGATCAGCATTGACTCTTGGCTTAAAAAAAACAACACTGGAGATTGGTAAGTAGCCGAAATGTCAACTTGCTGGCGATATAGTCAAGATCTTATCTTATCTTATAAATTACAAACAAAAAAGAATGCTAGGGATGTGTTGATTAAAAATAGAGCCCAGATATCAACGCTGGCAACATGTTGACCCAAAATATAGCCAAAATGTCGACGCTGGCGATATGTTGGTCCAAATATGAAACAAAGATGTCCAAAAACATTGCAGACTGGTAAGTAGCCATGATATCAGCGCTGGGGATATAGATCTTATCTTATCTTATAAATTACAGACGTTACTTAAAAATTTTGGTAGGGATGTGTTGTTTCAAAATAGAGCCCAGATGTCGACGCTGGGAACATGTAGACCCCAAAATATAGCTAAAATGTCAACCTGGCAATATGGTGGCTCAAAAAAAAAAAAAGCCAAGATGTCAACGCTTGTGATATGTTGGTCCAAAATAGAGTCAAGATCCTAAGACTAGATCCTGGTCATATGTTGGTCTAAAATTTAATCAAGATATCAACGCTTGCAATGTGTTGGGGCCAAGATGAATTGATGAGGCTATTTTAGACAGAATAGCGCCATGATTTCAATGCCTGTGACAACTTGAGCCAATTAAAAAAAGCTGCTGTTTTGGGGGGTGCATAAAGGAGAAAAGAGGGATACAGCCAAAGTTCTATATACAGTTTGGTTCAGATCATAATTGGGCAGAAGTCAAGTAACAAATATTTACATAGGCTAGTATCATCACATTCACCCACACATCTATCATTTCTTCGTTTGGTGACATTCAATAAATACATTTGATATTGTGCGTGCACCTACAGAGAGAGAGAGAGAGAGAGTATAAAAATAAATGCGTCAACAAAATACCTCGTAGCAAAAAATATCTCCCTCTACTATTCTATAGGCGGCATGACTTTATGTACATTATGGCTTCCTGTTATTTGAATTACACATAGACTCCTCCATTAAATCAACACAGACAATCTCCCATTATTTACATCACAGTTCAAACAGAGCTGATATTATATGTGGATCTAGACATCTATATTCCTTCCAATATGACCCAAACACCATTACAGTGGAAATCACGTGAAAGTTGTGGGGTTTTTTTTGTTCGTGGGTACCTATTCCCTTGTCATAACCCCCAGGTTGGCGAGAAGGTGTCATATATTTTTACAGAGCATAAAATAGCACTAGCTATCTCTAGGCGTATGCAGCAGCGTAGCTAGCAAGAAAAGAGGCGAGCTCAACAAGGCCAGAGACCCATCTTGTCTTGCACTTAAACATGATTTTTCTTTTAAATATCAAAATCTGATTATTTTTTTTTTGGGGGGGGGGAAGGATAAAACAGGGGGGTATAAGGATAATTTTGTGCAGAACCCAACCATTCTTTTAAAAATATTTATTTGCAAAGTAAACAGGAAAAAATATTAAATTACCCTTTGAAACCTATTCAGATAATTAATATGGCTAAGGCTACCTACTTTATATTCAGTCTAAGCAATCTAAACTTATTTGAATAGTAGATGTAGATCTAGATCAGAGGCGTGGCGAGGGTTGGTGTCTGTCAACTTATGGTGTTGCTCCCTCCTCAATTATTACTTCCTTAAATATATGTTTCTAGTTTTAAAAAAATGGCTTTACTATTTAAATCATAGACATAAATAAATATAGACTGGCCGATAATAGAGTTTTATGAAACGAAATTTTGTGACTTGCATTTCTGTGTACTTTATTTATGTCTAGGAGTTTTGTTTAATCTCTAAGACTGAAGATCATGCAATTTTTCAATTTTTCAGAATTCGGAAATCCAACAACAATAGATATACATGTTTTCAAGTTACATGAAGTTATTTCCTTTTTCCAGTCTATATTTATGTATGTCTGTGATTTAAATGCAGACGATTGTTGAGCTATCAAGTGTAATGTAAATTCTTATTCTTTACTGCTTGCTTCGACAAAATAAACATAAATGAAAAAAAAAAAGCAGCTAAAAGTTTTAAAGTTTGAATCCTGGTTGGGGATTGTTTAAATTGAAGGATTGAAGCTGTGTTTGATTCCATTAACTTATTTACGATGGTAAGAATAGCTTAATTAGCTTATGATAACGCAACATTCGTAGGTCGTTGCTGTGACCGGATTGACGCCCCTTAACAAAATTTGATAAACAATTACTTGCTATTTTGGGAAACTCGAGATCTAAGTCTCCAACGAAAATGCAAAAAGGAACCTACATGGATAGTGCTTGAGGCTCTGAATCGGCATTTGTAGAAACGTTAAACCTAATTCATTTGTCATTTGGAGTTTGGACTAAGTAATACTCCCTCTTGAAACACTGTTTAAACACAAAGAAATGAGATCTAGATCTTCGCTTATCCTAAAGTAAATTTGTTTCGTAAAAAAAAATATTTAAAAATTGGAATAAACAGAAAAGAAAAAAGGGTAAAAAAAAAAGGGGGGGGGGCTGTGTAGACAGTGATACAACATAAAAGACTTATAGTTATCCTATCGAAAAGAAAATGTATGCTGGGATACCAACAGAAAATTATGTCACAGCCAGGGAGTCTTTGTCAACACAATTTAAACAGGAAATTCCATTACATTTTTTTTTATATAACACTTGCGCCTTTGAAATCGACGCAGTATCGTTGTTAAATTCTTTAACTTTCAATGATGGTGAACTAGGGGAGGTAATCTTGGAACCTTTTCGTAAGATTTAAAATGAGATAATATGTTTAGGCAAGTGATCTTGAAAGGAGCACTCTCCGATTTTATTGGTAAAGAAATAAACCTACATATGAATCATCTAACCCCCCCCCCCTTTTTTTTTTCTCTACCATGCTATGCTTTTTAAAAAATTATCTTAAATATTTAGATTACTTCATGTATAATTCATTCCCATTTATCTAGAAGTAATTTTAATGACATTATGCTAGGCCAGTTAATCGAAGACCATCCTCTACCAAACCCGAATAGGTTTCCACATTTTACTGGAATAATTAACCAGTAGGCCACTACGTACAAAAGCAAGTGTTCTGCTAAATATTGAGAATGTGCGGAGTGTTCCCTTAAAGAAAAAGTTTGGGAACCACTTTGTTAGGCAATATGGTAGCTCTGAAAGAATGAGGAATAGGGTAGGCCCCTATATTATCACTTATCTTGAGCGGGGTGGGTAGGTTGGGGGGGGTACATTTTGATTCTTCTCAGCGTTTTTGTTTTCAAATCCACATACATATCAAACATTACAAATGCATAATAATACTTGCTATTGATACATATTTATAAATAAGTCAACATAGTATAAAAATCAATATTTGTATATCAAAATAAGAATAATCTATTAGGGTGTGACTGGTTTCCATTCAGTACAAGTCCAATATCACAAAGTATGCAAATTTCTTTGACCTTCTTTGAATTTATTAACATCATGTACAACAATATGACTTAATTCAATACATACAGGGGAACATCCAGAAATCGTAACCATACATCATATAGTACACTTTTTATAAATATATAATATGGTAACAATTCATAACTGCTTTCGGCATACTTATGTAAGCCGTACGTCAAGCACTCACCTGAAATAATTAGGATCGTTACTGGTACCCTGTTATACAGTAATATCACAAAATTTAATTCACACATACTCTTGGACATTCAAACACACACAGGCAGCGTTCAACACATACACAAAACACACTCTACCACATACAGCACACGCTATCGAATGTTTAAAACTTGTAATGAAATTCCGGATTTCTGCAGCACCCTCCGGGCGGCGTCCACTATTGGTCCGCTGGTGTACTTGACCGTATCGAGCTCTACTTCCGGAAAGACATCCCAGTAGACACTCAAGGTCTCGTTGAACCAATCAAAGGCTGGACCTGGAAGAAATGTGGTAGGCTTAAAAATTTTCATTTGGTTTATTAAAATACTTTGCTTAATACTTCCATATTCTGTAAAACGGATACGCCAAAATCTTGTTGTTTGTTTGTAAAATGTTTGACATGTTTCGGATGTTCCTTCAGAGCTGAAGATAATTACTTCCTAGTCCAAACCTCCCGCAGGACAACGGGGGATGGGAGCGGGCAGGGTTTGAACCCTGGACCATCGATAAATGTGAACGACAGTCCAGCGCACAAACCGCACGACCAGGCAGACATCCATTTATTTATGTGTTTGTCTTCAGGTATGAAAATCTCTAAAAACACGGTTAGTTGAAATGTTGAAATAGCCTATTTGAAGTCTAGCTAAATGGCACGAAACAATTATTGACTTATCAACCATACAGTTCAGCTTTTAAGTTACCCAGTCGTACACGTTATACTAAAGGGTTGATGTGAATATGTGTAGGCCAGTGCAGATGATATGTCCGCCTCTCTTCCCGCCCAAAATAGTGGGCGAACATCTATCAGCTCACAACTATGTGAATAGAGAAACTATCCACAGCGCTACTAAAACATCAACAGAGATCTAGTCTGGTACAACGGCCTCATCTGGGTCAATATTGATACAGACTGAAACACATTACCGTAGAGTGGACTACTCCGTGGCTGTCATGTAAGCCCCCGGCACGCATTAGCATCTCACTCTTTGAGAAACTTTCATTTGGGATCGCTTCTGAAAGCTTCAGAAATTAAATTACGTTAGTCAATATAGGAGTTTTTTTTGTGTACCAGGAAGGGGGAGGGGAAACTACTAGAAAGATAAGGGTAAAATGTATAGTGATATGATACAAGAATATGTAGGTAATACGTATTCCGTTCTCAGCATACATTAATTAAATATTTGTTAGTCATCATCAGACCAAACAGCGTGGAACTGGGTCGTTGTCAACAGGGATTGCAAGTTTAATTATCCATAAGTGAATGTATGATCATCCTTAATAGTAGGATGCCTTTGTAGGGGTTATGCAGGGCTGCTGTATGGGCTTATGCAAGATTGCTGTATGGGCTTATGAAGGGCTGCTGTGTGGGCTACTGCAAAGCTGCTGTGTGGGCGTATGAAGGGCTGCTGTGTGGGCGTATGAAGGGCCGGTGTGTGGGCGTATGAAGGGCTGCTGTGTGGGCGTATGAAGGGCTGCTGTGTGGGCGTATGAAGGGCTGCTGTGTGGGCGTATGAAGGGCCGCTGTGTTGGGCGTATGAAGGACTGCTGTGTGGGCGTATGAAGGGCTGCTGTGTTGGGCGTATGAAGGGCTGCTGTGTGGGCGTATGAAGGGCTGTTGTGTGGGCGTATGCAGGGCTGCTGTATGGGCTACTGCACGGCTGCTGTATGGGCGTATGAAGGGCTGCTGTGTGGGCGAATGTTGTATGGGCTTATGTAGCGGTTGATGTATGGGCGTATGCAGGTTTGTTGTATGGGCTTATGTAGGGCTGCTGCATGTGCTAATGTTGGGCTGCTTGTATGAGTTTATATAAGGCCACTGTAGGGACTTGCTTAAGTGAGAGGTCTGCTACAGGTGTAGGTACCGAAGCTGCTGTATGTAAGTGCCTAAGAAGGGCGCATAGAGTGGCTGATAAGGGAATCTGAGTGCTGAGTAATTTCAATAAACTATGCATTTAGCTAATACCTATTTTAAATTATTTGATCATTCACAAAGGACGCAAGAGATTTGAAACCAAAAGGATGTACACAATCGAGGACAGACGCTGACGGCGAAAAGAAAATCTAAATCGACCAACTTCGGACAATGGCTATGCGTGCCCTAGTTGTGGCAAAATATGTAGGTCGCCGCTGGGGCTGCGCATCCACGGGAAATACTGCGTTGCTCACTAATCTTCGGACTCGAAGACTAGCCTTATTATTATTTTTCATTATTTAAACCTCGTTTATAGTTGCCCTTTTTTTTTCCACAGAGGCAGCAATATGTGGGCCCACACATACTGAATAGTTTGTGGTCGGACTAAGTGGCTATGTGATAATTAACTTAATGTTGTTTTTTTGTGTGTGTTTTTTTTTGGGTCCGTAATGGGAGTTTTAAAGAAGTACTTATGAACTCGTTGGATACAATTATTTAAAAATAGTAGAAATGAAAAGTCGACTTCTTGATAGTCGCATCAAGATTAGGTTCACCTGGTCTCGTCACCATCCTATGCTGTTGCTTGGCAACACACGCCATTCGTTAGCTTTTGATTGGCTATACAGTCATCATCTTCTGTTGCTTGGCAACACACACCATTCGTTAGCTTTTGATTGGCTATACAGTCATCATCTTCTGTTGCTTGGCAACACACACCATTCGTTAGCTTTTGATTGGCTATACAGTCATCATCTTCTGTTGCTTGGCAACACACACCATTCGTTAGTTTTTGATTGGCTATACAGTCATCATCTTCTGTTGCTTGGCAACACACGCCATTCGTTAGCTTTTGATTGGCTATACAGTCATCATCTTCTGTTGCTTGGCAACACACACCATTCGTTAGCTTTTGATTGGCTATACAGTCATCATCCTCTGTTGCTTGGCAACACACACCATTCGTTAGTTTTTGATTGGCTATACAGTCATCATCTTCTGTTGCTTGGCAACACACGCCATTCGTTAGCTTTTGATTGGCTATACAGTCATCATCTTCTGTTGCTTGGTCACACTCCTTTCTTTAGTTTTTGGTTGGTCATCTATTTAAAGTTGGCAACGTCATTATATACGATTCTTTTGCCAATTTACCGCCTACTTTTAGTTGGCTACCTCACTGCATCAGCATTTATTTTTTGTAAAGTTCCCCTTTCAGGCCATGCAAACTATAGGGTCGATGATATAAAGGTAATCTGTATCTGTGGCCCACGGTTAACGAGGGTGTCATGTGGTCAGCACAACAACCAACCGCCTTTACTTTTCCCCAACTAAAGCCATTACAGTTGTAAAGTTCCCCTTTCAGGCCATGCAATCTATAGGGTCGATGATATAAAGGTCATCCGTATCTGTGGCCCACGGTTAACGAGGGTGTTATGTGGTCAGCACAACGACCAACCGCCTTTCCTTTTCCCCAACTTAAGCCATTACAGTTGGGTGGGCGCCCTAAAAATCCGAAATTCTAAATCCCAGTCTTCACAGAGATTCGAAGCCAAGCGCTAAACCACTCAGCCACCGCGCCAGCACCACGACCAACCGCCTTTACTTTCCCCAACTTAAGTCAGATACCCATTACAGTTGGGTGGACTCAGCGGCGCCCTAAAAATCCGAAATTCCAAATCCCAATCGTCACCGACATTTCAACCCAGGAGCCCCAAGCGTCAAACCACTCAGCCACGGCGCCCCCTACAATAAGTTATGTCTGTCTACATTTATTAGGAGGTTTGTCAGATCTCAAGCATATGGGGCGGCCATTACTTTTTTTTTTTTTTACTCTCCAACTAATGGATTTTTTTTTGGTTACGTCGAGGCGACGACCAACGATTACAAATGCATGAATTGTTTTTAAAGTGGGTTCTTGATGGCGTTAATGGGTAATAAGTCTGGAATGGGGTGATGTGGCGTTTATGTTAAGACAATCAAGTGAGTCCCCTGAGGGGAAAAAAAAAAGACGAGGCTAAATGGTGTGTGTGTGGGGGGGGGGGAGGGAGAGTATTGGGGGAGGGAGGGAGGTTGTAATACCCGTGAGAATGGGCTACTATTTGACATACAAATACTTTTGGCGTTAACCTTGACCTGGTCTAGAGCAGACTCCAAAATAAAAGAGGTATGGGGAATGACGGGAAGAAAGAAGTATATCCGCTTTCGCTTCTCCGTATCGAGTATCGACAGAAGAGCGAAGTGCCTGACTTCATAGCCATTCGAACACACGACTTCACAAGTGGACAGCCCTTCAAACACTAGACACAGGAATCCGTTTTAAAAGATGAATAAATAAGGACGGAATTGGAAAATACTATTTGCTATTGTCAGAACTTTGTTTGGATTTTAAACACTTTGGCATTTTAAAACTTAAAAAAGAAATTGGAATGTTCTATTTTTTTATATATATATATATATATAGGCACGTGAGCTTCGCTTTTCAAGATGTTTAAAATGGGTCAAAGTTATTTGTCGTATTTTTACTGTTGGATCGGACCAAAAAGTTTTTACATTATTCATCACCTTCATCAGGGGTTCTCAACCTGTGGATCGCGGCCCCCTTGGGGGTCGATTGACGATTTGTCAGGGGTCGCCTAAGACGATCCAAAATATGGATTGTTATTGTCTACTCTCCTATTGCTGTATGTGTGTGTGTGGGGGGGGGGGAAGGGGGTCGCGGCAGAGTGGGGGATTGTAAAAAGGGGTCGACGAGCATAAAAGGTTGAGAACCGCTGAATCTAACCCTTTGTCTTTTGGACCGTTGGGGCACCTCGCAAGATTTGTGGACCGTTTTTCTCCATTTCCTCTCTGTCTTTTGCCTTAGAACCTCTTTCAATGACAGGCCCGTCCATTCTTTTATGTTGTCTTCCCATCGCTTTCTCTGTCTGCCTCTTCTTCTTTTTTTTTCCTGGTACCGTTTCCTTAAGGAAGATCTTAGCGAGCCCCGAGTACCTTGTAATATGGCCATATAGTTTTATTTAGGTCAATGGCTTTAATCTCTTGTTATGCGGTCTTTAAATGACAATTATCATAGGCGAAGAACAAAGAAATGAAACCTCTGTCGCATGACACAGACTCGTCGCCTGGAGGGAGCAAATAAGGTTCAATAGAAGAAAGAAAAAAAAAGGGGGGTGGGGAGCTTCAAGTGTAAGTATATGAAGGTTTTTTAGCACGAGAGGCCCACACGTACCGGTTGTCTCGCAACCAAATATTTCTGGCGGCGGGCCTGCACGTGACAATTGATATAAATCTAGAACTAGAGTTTCCCAGAATGTAATACGATCAAGCCAAAAAAAAAAAAAAATGCTGAACTTTTAACTTGTATAAAATTGCATTATTTTTTGGCGTAACGTGCAAATATGACAACGTACCTGGCATATTCTCAACCAGTGAAGTTTTATAGTTCGCATGCCAGGTTGGATGACAATTGTGACTGAGGCATTTCACTTGAAAATGTCTGTCAAACTTCAAGACTGTAGGACTTTGTTCTAGTATCTAAAAAAATACAACAAGAAACAATGACGCAGACGCCTCTGAGATTAGAGACTCTTTTAACACAAGCAGGCTTTGCAGACGATCTTTCATACAATCTAATATCATCTAAGACATTCTAGGACAACAAAAGAATATAGCTAGTGCGAAAAAAAGAATAGCTTTGCAGAGACGAGCTGTAGGTTATAAATCACTATCAGCAGAGTTAACTCGACAGTTACTGGGTCTATTCAAACAATGATTTTTTTCTTCTATTCAAACAATTAATTTTTCTATCAAAATGTTTACAGTAATACTATTGATGTCAGGCTTCCGTGGAAAAAAAGGGGGGGGGGGGAGGGACACGCTGACGGGGTAGCAGGGGGAAGATTAACTAGCGGGGGAAGGGCAGAGTGGGCATATTTTTTTGTAAATTGGAAAAAGTCTCTGTCTCTTAAAAGTCTCTCTCTCTCTCTCTCTCTCTGTCTCTCTCTCTCTCTCTGTCTCTCTCTCGCTGTCTCTCTCTCTGTCTCTCTCTCTGTCTCTCTCTCTGTCTCTCTCTCTCTCTTTCTGTCTCTCTCTCTGTCTCTCTTTCTCTCGCTGTCTCTCTCTCTCTGTCTCTCTCTCTCTTTCTGTCTCTCTCTCCCCCTCTCTTTCTCTCTCCCTGTCTCTCTCTCTCTCTTTCATTTCACTTTCCATATCTTTTCCGTGTCTCTTTCTTTATTTCCTTCCTCACTCTTTCTCTTTCTACGGTTCTCTCTATCTTTCTCTCTTTTGCTCTTTCACTCTCTTTATTTCTCTTTATATATTTTCTCTTTCTTTCTTTCTCTTTCATTCCTTATCCTCTTTCTTTCTCTTTCTACGGTTCTCTCTATCTTTCTCTCTTTTGCTCTTTCACTCTCTTTATTTCTCTTTATATATTTTCTCTTTCTTTCTTTCTCTTTCATTCCTTATCCTCTTTCTTTCTCTTTCACAATTTATCGCTAATGCTTATCTTTTTCCTATGTTTCTTCTCTCTCTCTTACTTTTCTCCCTCTAATTCTCTCTCTCTCTCTTTTAAAGACAATTAGATAAACTCTTAAGCATTTGATCAACTGATTGTTTCTTGCTGTAGAAATTCCCTTTCATTCCCTACCTCAAAATCCCCTTCCTACTATTCCCTCACCCTTTCGCCCCTGGATAGAAATGACACCCCAGAATTAAGGGTCCCTGTAAAAGTGAATTGCGTTTCTGAGCTGAATGACGCTTCCGAACTGCAGGACGCCTCAGAAGTGAATGACGCCTCAGAAGTGAATGACGCCTCAGAAGTGAATGACGCCGCTAAAGTGAACGACGTTTCCGAACTGAATGACGCCTCAGAATGACGTCTCTGAACTGAATGACGCCTCAGAACGACGTTTCCGAACTGAATGATGCCTCAGAACGACGTTTCCGAACTGAATGACGCCTCAGAACGACGTTTCCGAACTGAATGACGCCTCAGAATGACGTCTCTGAACTGAATGACGCCTCAAAACGACTCTGATCTGAATGACGCCTCAGAATGACGCCCCTGAAGTGAATGACGTTTCCAAACTGAATGACGCTTAAGAAGTGAATGACGTCTCTGAACAAAATGACGTCTCAGACGTGAATGACTTCTCTGACGTGAATGACGTCACTGAAGTGAATGACACACCAGAAGTGAAAAATGCCCTGAATTGAATTCAAGTGAGTAATGTTCCTGAACGATATGATGCCCCTGTAATGAAAGACACCCCCAAAGGGAATGACAACCCCCCCCCCAAGTGAATGATGTCTCTAGAATGAATGAGCCCCCCAAAAAAAACAAAAAAAAACAAAAAAAAAAAGTGAATGATGTGTCTAAATTGAAAGACACCCCAGACCCCGTGAGTAAACTGAACAAACCTTGTAGGCCAGGAACTGGTCCACGAACCAGAAACTCTCCAGCCTCTTCTTCTTGTGGAGATTCCTCAACCTGTACAGATACTCCGAGTTCTTCTTGGCCATCATACTCGTGTGCGAGACAGAGTCCGGCCACGACCCGTACACCCTCCAATCTGGAGACGCCACTGCTTCGTACCTGAAACCATAACAAGCAATAAATAAAAAGATCCATTTAAAAAAAAGGCTTATCTAGGGGAAACAACTCAAAACCTACAATTATATCTCCCAATAATGTAGAAGTTATTTCCATTATCGATATCAAACAAAATAATTAATTACCAATAATTAATTGACTAATTGTTTAGTTCTTAATTGATTCATGTTTTTTGTTAGGTACAAAATAATTGTAAAAAGTATCAACTTGATCGGAGAATTGCGTGAGGGAGAAATAACGTTTAATAATTATTTAAGGGGACTAAACCCAACACATTTAGCCACATCTGTGAATAAGTATAAGTTTTCCTTGTTGGTATTAAACAAAATAATTAATTACCAGTAATAAATTGTTTCATCGGTTACTTTTTTCTTTTATTGATTCATGTCTTGTCTATGCCAAAAGATAATTGGGCGAAGTTTCAGCTTGACCCGAGAATGGGTTTGGGAGAAATAGCGTGTACAAACATTTTACCAGACAGACAGACAGACAGACAGAGTGAGTTGATAAAAGCTTTGTAAAAAGGAGGGAGACTGAGACGGGGGGGGGGGAGGTGGACCTTAAAAAAAACAATTATAGCAAGTAGCGACAATTATTTGTCGAGCGTGATGAATTGTGGGTAGTTTTAGGACACGCTCAGTTTTCTTTGTGTCGATTGACCGGTGCTGGGGAATCATACTGTCATGATACTAGTGCCATCTATCAACGCATGCATCCGTGGCGTTCAAACATGACTAGATGTATTACCATAGGAACAGATTTAAAGACCATGAATACAAGTGTTAAAACAAGAAAAACAGAAAAGAATAATAATAATTTAAAAAATGCTTATATGAAGTGTAATTGTATCAAATAGTTGTAATTATACGTACAACCGACTTCGAGATAGATCTAATATTGAAATATTTTTACCAATTATTTTTTTTTTAGCTTTTAGCTTTCTCAATGCACTATGATCATATCTGGATCAGCTGTGAAAGAGGGAGGGAAGAAGGGGGTATCTTGGTGAATGTTTACATGATCATTTTTTAAATGCATAAAAGGGTTCAAGAGTCCCCAAGGGGACTAATTCAACTTATACCAATACCTCTGTCAAGTACGATTTTTCCTTTGTCCTAGATACCAGGTTATTTTTTTAAAATTGATTAATGTGTTGTCAAGTAAAAGAAATAATTGTGCAAAATTTCAGCTCGATCCGAGATTGGGTGTCGGAGAAATAACGTGTATAAAATTTTTACCAGGCAGACAGACAGACAGAATGAGTTCATATAAGCTTTGAAATAAAAGTTTTGTTCCGCGAAATAAAAAAATCAATTTCTCCTTTAATGACCTTCACCTCTCTGTACATCTAACTCATGGATAAGTGTATTAAAGTAGGATTTAGTAGTATATAAAAAATCTGTCTTATTAGTCGTTTTTACAAAGCTTATATCAACTCACTCTGTCTGTCTGGTAAAAAGTCTGTACACGTTATTTCTCCCACACCCATTCTCGGATCAAGTTGAAACTTCGCACCATTATTTATTGACGTAGACAAGACATACACCAATTTAAAAAAAATAATTTAATTAATTCGACAATTTGATACCAACAAGGGAAACTAATCCTTCAGTATTCACAGATATGGCTAACTTTGTTGGGTTTAGTCCTCTATAATAATGTTTAACGCTATTTCTCTCTCACGCATTCTCCGATCAATCTGATACTTTAAACAGTTATTTATTGTACCTAACAAAACACGAATCAACAAAAAAAAACTATACCCAATCAGTCAATTAATGTTTGGTAATTAATGATTGTGTTTGATATCAAAAACAGAAATAACGTGTGCATTATTGATAGATATAGTTTTAAGGGCGGAGTTCTTCCCCTTTCGAAAAGCTTTGTTTAAAAAAAAAAGGATTTTAAAACTATTTTGCTAGTTCTTTCTACCGTTTCATCCTGTATGAGTCGACCGATTTTATTAATAGCAAGTGCCATTTGAGCAAGGAAAAGTTAGGAAAAGCAAATTATTAACGTTTAAGTCTCTAATTAACAAGCATGACTACAGGGCCGGTCCTACAGGTTGCGGGGCCCTATGCGAAACGGATTGCGCGGGGCCTAATTTGGGTTGCGATAAGGATAATAAGTGAAAATTAAGATTTTGTATTACAAAATAAAGTCGTCTTTGCATTGTATTTATACTTTTACTAAGTACAAAATCACCGTCAAATTAACTTTACCTTTACTTTACAGTAGATAGTAATTTTGCAACAAAAAGCCGATAAACATTCAGATCTGCCTTTTAGATTGACTATCGACTAGCAAAATTTCGCTTTTTTTTCCTCAGAAGTCGAGATAGATTTAGATCTACATATATTAGTATTCCAGTGACTATAAAAGTAAATTAAGTATCTAAACTTCTTGTTTTAGTTAAAATTCGACTTACTATTATATTTTTATTAAATCAAAACTGACAATGCCGTTTTTTTTTAAATCGTGAGTAGGATTAGCGTAGTCCATATTGAATGACACCCCGAAATGACAATTTTGTCATTTTTTAAGGAGATTCGCATCAGTTTTAAGAAGATTTTATAAATTTCAGGAGATTTTCATGACTTTTTCTTATATTTTATAATTTCAGGAGAATTCCAAGAGCGCTTTAGTAATAAGTTAAAATGGTTTAATTTAATAATTTACACTTAGAGTTCGCATCACGCGGGGCCTATGAAAGAGCGGGGCCCACTGCGACCGCGTAGGTCCTGCATGACTAAGACTTTCCGACCCAAAGTGCATAGGTTCATACAACAGTAGCCAGGACTTACTTGCATACACTACTAACTTCTTGAATTGTATTAATATCTCATACCATGAATTTTTTTAAAAAAAACTTTATTTACCCAAAAAGTTCATCCGGAATCTGATTGGTCCAAATAACTTTACTGTCGCAGTAAACGCCGCCATATTTGAGTAAAATCGTCATCCGCATTATGCCTGAAACAAAATGTAATAATAATAATAATAATAATAATAATAATAATATCGTTGCCTGTCAGAGGGCGGTACTGCTGCAGACCTGCCACATCACCAGAAAATTCCTCAGTGGAAACTGTTAAAGGGACTACGATGAATTTTGTTTCTCTTTAGCGAAACTCGACCCTGGCAGTGCCAGAGAATGACTACTTATTCATTTCTAACATAATAATTATACTAACATTACGTTCATAAACATTTATTCTATATTTTTCATTCTTCTTCTTCCTCGTTCTCATTGTTATGTTGGAGTGTTCAGATGACTGGACCAATATATGAGATGAACTGCGCAGTGGTTTCCAAATCAGGGAGCTCTCCATAGAGTTTTCTTTCTATTTGGGGTGTTTTGGGGCCAGTGAATTATTTATTTAAGAAAGTAAGATATAGTAAAGATAAGATAAGATAAGATAACATAACTTTTATTGATCCAATCAAATGGAGATTTGGTTTGACTACAATTGACAACCTCAGCGTAACTAAAGGTACCTTTTATAGATCTTGCGATCTATTAAGGGGGGGGGGGGGCAGATGATGTAAAACTCATCTTTTTAAACGGTTAACAAGGGTGTCTTGTGGCTAGCACAACGATCAACCGCCTTTACGTTGCCATCGTATATGTCAGGTACTCATTAGAGTTGGGTTCGGCTCAGGGGCGTCCTATAAAAATCCCGAAGCTCGAAATCTCTTCACCGGGATTCGAACCCGAGATCTAGCGGGACAATCTTGTAACTCTCAGGCCACATATACGTGTATTCTTTATGATTTCCCAATGCTATAGACTTCCTTTAGTTACCCGATTCCCCAGTCTGCTACATGTATGCGAAGAAAGAGAATAAAGGGAAGAGGAAGAGATGGAGAGAGGAGGAACGCGTGAAAGAGGAGAGATAAAGAGAATGGAAAGAGAGAGAGAGAGAGAGAGAGAGAGAGCACCCTTGCAGATGTGACAGCGTAGGTATAGAAATAGAGGGAAAAGAGACAGTCAAAGAGAATTGGAGAAATGTTTTTCGAGAGATATAAAGATGAAAGAAAGAGTGAGATTAACTAAAAGTGGGGTAAAAAAAGTGGAAAGAAAAAGAGTAGAATGTTGCGGTAGGAATAGACAGAAAGAGTGAAAGTTAAAGAATAGTGACAGCGAGAGGGAAAGATAGAGAGGCAAGTGAAGTAGAAGAATGACAAAAAAGAGAGAGATAAAGAGAAAAAGAAAGAGAAAGAGCAATAAAAAAGATATAGAGAAATAAACAAAAAAGATAAAGAAAGATAAAAAAAAGGTAAAGAGACATAAAGACAGATAGAGAACGATAAAGGCATAAAGAAAGATATAGACAGATAAAGAAACATTAACATAAAGACAGATAAAGAGGTATAAAGAAAGATAAAGATAGATAGATATAAAGGTAAGGATAGATTTTATCCTGAACAGCAAGGAAAGAGGAAGAGAAAGAGAGAAAAAAAAAGAAAGGCAGAGTGTGTGTGTGGGGGGGGGAGGGCACCTAAAAGAGATACAAATTTAAAAAAAAAATGACATAACTTTTCCAGCGTTTGACAATACGGACGCATAGCTCTACCTGTTACTCGTCTGTCTGGTCGAAACCAGTCCTTATAGAAGGCCTCAGCACTCAGCGTCACAACCTGTGGTCCGCTTAGACCAATAGCTCGTTGCCACACAGACCTGTGTCGTTGCGAAGCCGCAGGTCGGTGTTTGGGTCTTTTATTACGATCGGTCTCGGTTAAACCCGTACCGTAACTAACACGTTCGCACGCCACAGCAACTGTTACCAAACAAGTTTTCGCGTGCTTTAGAAACTATTGTACACTTTCTTTAGTGTACAAACCAAACAAGGGCCGCAACCCATCTTCATACGTGCCTATATAAATGTGCGTACCTTTGTGTGTTTGTGTGTATGAATAAAGTCCTGTAAAAGATTCAATGGTATGAACTACTTTTAGTAGCCATGTTTCCCATTTGACATTTCTGTGACTCAGAAACAGTAACTGTAACTATAGAAGTAAAATCAGAATTTCCCATTTATTATAGTTCTACCATAAAGATATCACAATCTAAATCACCGCTTACAATGAAACACTGGTGAATTATTCATTTCACAGTATGACCCGTGACTGATCGGCCTAGCGTGTCAACAGACGCCTTCAGTCAAAGACTCAAAAGAATTCTACTATTACGGATTACAAAAATATGGTCGAATGATTACAGTGTCGAAGAGGCCCCGGGTGAAAGGAATCAAAGTGATCGAATCAGTGAATAGATTACAACATAGAGCTATTTTAACTCTAAATATGACTCAAAAGAAAAAGGTGAACTAATGTTAAACTGAGCAGGGATCAATCATTATTTTTTTTTATAAGTTTGTTTGAAGGTATATGTTTTGGAGCCTTTTATTTCAGCTAACCAGTGTGTCGGCTGAGTTCATTAATGTTTAGTTTTCAATATACAGCTGGGGGTGGAGGTGGTTATTGCTACAAACCTAGAACCGACTTGACGATCAAACATCAATAAAGTTCTAAAATTAGCGTTGGCTGTACAAGCAAATTGACACTGGTTAACCATTGGTCGTAGTAGGTGAACCCACCCTGTGGAGTTAAGCCCACTTATGTTTACCAGACGTCCGGCAAAGAGAGGACGTTTCATACTTTTTTTTTTTCAATTTGTCCGTCATCTGATAGCAATGGGTTAAGGTTAAGGGTTTAAACTGAAAATGTTATACTTTTGGTGTTTTTTTTTTATATTTTTTTTTTTATAAATGTAAGTCAGTCTTATATTCCTAGTGGTTCAAACACAGCATTTTCAAAGTTTAAAAAAAATAATAATAATAAAATATCTCAATATCACAATAATAGCAGAAAGGTAAAAAAAAAAGTATGACAACTTAAAAGCAATAAAGCAGTGTTTGTATATTCAAGGCTACTACTAGCCTACATTTTACGGCTGATGGAGGCCCACTATTGGTATCACACCTTTTAATTTTTTATTATGTGAGAAGAATTCGTCTACTACTAGCAGAACTCCAGGGCCTATAAAGTACTAGCAGGACTCCAGGGCCCATAAAGTACTAGCAGGACTCAAGGGCATAACAGCTACTAGCAGGACTCCGGGGCCTATAAGCCACTATCAGGACTCCGGGGCCTATAAGCTACTAGCAGGACTCCAGGGCATATAAGCCACTTAATCTTAAACGAATTATTGTCGTACGCGAGGCCCACTCCCGACAGCTGTTTAGTTAAATTGTAATTTTAATGAGATTAAAATCCTTTTTTTTTTTTTTTTTTTTTTTTTCAGGATACCTCAGCTTTTTAGCTTTTGACTTCAGTTGTCGAGCTGTTTACATCCTAGGAATCCTTGGGCCTTTGCCTCTTTTCTTTGCCTCTTTTTTGGGCATTGCCTCTTTTTTGGGCTATTGGCCTCTTTATTGGGCTTTATTTTTTTTTTTTTTTTTTTTTTTTTTTTTTTAATAAAAAAAAAGGTGCATATTTTATTAGTAAGCGTACAAATGAAGTAGTTATATTTTAAAGTACAATGATTGCAAAACATAGCAATGCATATAGTTACAATTAGGTTGTCATAATTTGAACGTTTTAAATTGCTTTGTATATGGCGTTATTTTTTTCCAATAGCATATAATGAATATTTTTGAAATTTAAGTCTTAAAATATATGTGGTGAGAATGTCAACAATAGGTAATTAAATAGAAACAATCAAAGAGTGAAAGTAGAAACTTAAATGATATTAAAACATTTTAAACATCGTAGTCACATTTTTTTTCCACTTTGTCTACATTGCTTATGGTTGTTTCCTTTGTGCTTTGCTACATTACCCCAGTTCTTTATATTAACTTCTATCGAACATGCATACACATCTATGTGTGTACACACTTATGCGAACATAGGCATTTAAACTTTTATATTGTTTCTTTTGTTGTCTCCCTTTTAAAGACAATTTTTGATTTCCACCCTTGAGATTTGGAAAACTACTTCCTCATCATCAAGGTGGAAATCCTGTCTGCTAGAGTCAGTATATCGGGAGTTTCTGTTCAGAAACACTTTCTCTGTGGCTGGTCACAGGGACCAATTAGAGTCGTACTGAAAGTTATTTTATATGTATCTTTTTAGCTCTATATATATGTATATATATATATACTTTTTTTTTTTTTAATATTTTCCCCCTTAAAATCCTTTTTTTTTTAATTAATGAAGAAATTATTATGATCAAACAAGATTGTCATATGGTTTTATATTTCCTAAAAGCTATTTAACTCATGACTGGTTTTGAACTATTTAAATAATATTGTTGCGTGAAAAACAAATATTCAAAACTCTTCAAGATTTGTAAATTTTCTTTAACTAACACATAAATAGACAAGGTGTTCACGTTGCTGGAGCACTTTCACTGTACATCGCACAGTGGACATACGAGGGAAATACTCTCTCCATGGACAAAGTGAGAGGCATTTTTCTCACATAGTACACATTGAAAAAAAATGTGCTAGGTGTGATACTAATTATGTGCCACCCTCGGTCGTAGAAAGACTTATAGGTCATCGCGTAGAACAATTTTTCATGTGACTGTAGAGCCCTGTTCTCAAGAGACATTCCCGTCTACTTGCAGTGCAGGTTAAGGTAACATTCGCTTTGGTGGTAGAACCGCCGGCCATTTTTAGTATGGCACGCTTTTCTCCCAGAGAAAATGCTTTTTCTCTGTCCCTAGCTCTCTTGGTTACAATCTCCACGTAGTGCGGTCTAGGGCTGTCTTCCCAGTAGTCAACATCAATGTCCATTCACATACCATCTTTCTCCACTTAGTGCAGTCTAGGGTTATGTCTTCGCAGTAGTCAACATCAATGTCCATTCACATACCATCTTTCTCCACTTAGTGTGGTCTAGGGCTATGTCTTCCCAGTACTCAACATCAATGTCCATTCACATACCATCTTTCTCCACTTAGTGCAGTCTAGGGTTATGTCTTCGCAGTAGTCAACATCAATGTCCATTCACATACCATCTTTCTCCACTTAGTGTGGTCTAGGGCTATGTCTTCTCCAGTAGTATACATCAATGTCCATTCATATACCATCTTTCTCCACGTAGTGCGGACTAGGGCTATGTCTTTCCAGTAAACACCAATGTCCATTCACATACCATCTTTCTCCACGTAGTGATGACCAGGACTATGTCTTCTCCAGTAGTATACATCAATGTCCATTCATATACCATCTTTCTCCACGTAGTGCGGACTAGGGCTATGTCTTTCCAGTAAACACCAATGTCCATTCACATATCATCTTTCTCCACGTAGTGCGGACTAGGACTATGTCTTCTCCAGTAGTATACATCAATGTCCATTCACATACCATCTTTCTCCACGTAGTGCGGACTAGGGCTATGTCTTCTCCAGTAGTATACATCAATGTCCATTCACATACCATCTTTCTCCACGTAGTGCGGACTAGGGATATGTCTTCTCCAGTAGTATACATCAATGTCCATTCACATACCATCTTTCTCCACGTAGTGCGGACTAGGGCTATGTCTTCTCCAGTAGTATACATCAATGTCCATTCATATACCATCTTTCTCCACGTAGTGCGGTCTAGGACTATGTCTTCTCCAGTAGTATACATCAATGTCCATTCACATACCATCTTTCTCCACGTAGTGCGGACTAGGGCTATGTCTTCTCCAGTAGTATACATCAATGTCCATTCACATACCATCTTTCTCCACGTAGTGCGGACTAGGGCTATGTCTTCTCCAGTAGTATACATCAATGTCCATTCACATACCATCTTTCTCCACGTAGTGCGGACTAGGACTATGTCTTCTCCAGTAGTATACATCAATGTCCATTCACATACCATCTTTCTCCACGTAGTGCGGACTAGGGCTATGTCTTCTCCAGTAGTATACATCAATGTCCATTCACATACCATCTTTCTCCACGTAGTGCGGACTAGGGCTATGTCTTCTCCAGTAGTATACATCAATGTCCATTCACATACCATCTTTCTCCACGTAGTGCGGTCTAGGGCTAAGTCTTCCTAGTAGTCTACATCAATGTCCACTGCTCTAAAGTCCAGTTTGATTACATTCACATATCTTAGGTGGGACCACTTTTATCCCCAGCCTGTTGCGAGTTGTCCATATAGTTTGACTTTTGGATTACTGATATGCTTCACCAAATACACCGTGGGTCTAGTTTTTAAAGCTTAAATGTTGTGTGTGTGTGTGTTTTCCTTTACAAATTGTGTCCTCCTTTCTGTCCTCCTCTAGGCGTACAGTTGTCCTCTATACAGATGCATCCAATGTGAAAGAGGAAAACGAATCATTTCAAGGAGTCATACAAACTGTAAACAAAGTTTTATCTTATCTTATCTTATCTTATAAACAGCACAGGTTCCTTCAAAGGAGAAGATAATTACGTCCTGCGCACATCCTTGTACTTGTTGATTCTTCTTGTCTAATATAATACAGACGTTACTTCAAAAAAGAAGATGATTACGTTCTACGCGTCATGCATTTAGTCTTGCATATTAACCAATGACTTAAATTCTGCCAAGTCACCGGTTTTCCTGGCTAGCTCAGGCAACCCATTCCATGCTCTAATAGCACTAGGGAAGAAGGAGTATTTGTACAAATTTGTCCTAGCATATGGGGCGAGGAATGTGCCTTTATCTTTGTGTCTTTCTGAGTATTTTATACAATTTTGTTTTTATATTTGAAGATTATGGTTCAGTGTTTTATGTATAAATGCTACTTAACTTTTGAGTCTTCTGTGCTGAAGGCTTTCTAAATTTAGTGATTTTACTAAAGGTGTTACTAAAGGTGTGATTAGAGGCCAACTCAGATAAATCATTGGTTTTCCTGGCTGATTCAGACAACCCGTTCCATGCTCTAATGGCACTAGGGAAGAAGGAACACTTGTACGAATTAGTCCTAGCATACGGAATAAGAAATGTGCCTTTATCTTTGTGTCTTTCTGGGAATGGTAAAAGTTTGTGCTTTTTTCCTCAGCAACCTGTGCGCCAGTTTTCACAGCGCGACGCCATGATGCTCTGTCTTGTGCCTTTGTCTCCCAGGTGCCAGGGTCTATGCTGAACGCCTTCAAAGAAGCTTTGAGGGTGTCCCTGAAGCGCTTTCTTTGCCCACCTTGCGAGCGCTTTCCTTCGCTTAGTTGGCCATACAAGAGTCGTTTAGGGATGCGGTGGTCTTCCATTCTGTAGACGTGACCTGCCCATCGCAGCTTGGACTGCATCAGGATTGTGCGGATGCTTTGCAGACACGCTCTTCGAAGGACTTCTGTATCTGGTATTTTGTCTTGCCATTTGCCATTTAGTATTTTTCTCAGACATGTCATGTGGAAGTGGTTTAGTTTCTTTGCATGTTTACTGTACACTGTCCATGTTTCTGAGGCATAGAGCAATGTAGGGAGGATGACGGCTCTATAAACCCCTAGCTTGGTGTTTGTGGTGATACCACGTCTGTTCCAGACATTTGTAGACAGTCTGCCATAGGATGCACTGGCCTTGGCGATACGCAGGTCGATTTCACTATCGATTTTTTCATTTCTGGAGAGTGTGCTGCCAAGATATGTGAATTAGTCCACTGCGTTTATATCCTGTCCATTTACAGTAATGCTTGGATCCGAGTAGGCTTTCCCAGGAGCAGGTAGATGTAAGACTTCAGTCTTGTTCGTATTGATGGTAAGGCCAAAGTCTGAGCATGCTCTTGAGAAGTCACTGACGATGCTCTGCAGATCGTTTTCAGAGCAGGCATTTAGGGCACAGTCGTCAGCAAATAGCAAGTCTCTGATTACTGCTGTATTTGATTTTGATTTTGCTTTAAGCCGCCTCGGGTTGAACAGGCCACCATCAAATCTGTATGATATATTCATCCCAGCTGACAGATGCATTCACAAATAGAGAAAACAACGGGATAAATATATCATACAGATTTGATGGTGGCCTATTCAACCCGAGGCGGCTTAAAGCAAAATCAAAATCAAAGTACCAGGTAAAACGATGGTAAGAGAACATCAAAGAGTGGACAGGCCTGTCCCTGAAAAAGATTCTATTTAAACCTAAAGGCAGAGAGGAACGGAGGAAGACGGTCGACAGATCATGTGTGGTGCCCGAACGGAACAGACTAGAGAATAGTTGAAGGGAGTAATGGTCGATATGTATTGTTATAACCCTGCGATGCATATCGCCATCCAAGATTGTGCAGAAGGTGCGCACTATCAGAGACTTGACTAGGAAGGAAGTCGACATCAGAAAGAGGAGAACGATTTCCGCCCAAGTCAGAGCTGATAAAGATGCTGGGCTCAAGACAGATGCTGTTCTACATGTATATGATGTCCCCATGTGAATAAACATCTATATCTCGTTAAGTTGCCTCCCTTAAGTTATTACAGTATTACTGTTATTTTACTTTTTAGTCTTCTGCCATGAAGAGTCTCTAAATTTAGAGATTTTCGAAACGTGCTACTCAAATCAAATGTGAAAGATCGTCTGTTAAGGATCTCACGGCTCTACTTTGCGTCTGGTCTAGTTTTCCCTTCCCTCTCTTGTATGAGATGGACTCGGTTTAATGACTTGTTGCTGGGGCAAGCGATCAACCATGGGATTACCGCATCAAATAAAAACGTACGTATCAATGAATATCTACGCCGACCACATGGTTCAAAGGTTTTGGAAACGCCACTGAGTACTACAATAAGAACGGGGGGGGGGCATGTTTTGTTTGACTCCTAAAAGGGGTAAGTCTGGCGTAGATGATTTCTGACCTATGACCTGTGACCTGTGAAGTCACAAAGTGATGCAAAACTGACATCTGAGCTAGGATTGATTCTCTGGTCATAGGCTAGAGTACCCTACTTTTTAAAGCTAGCAAAAGGCAAATTAAAAATGTGGTGGCCTATTGATAGAGCGCTTGAAAGCAGAGCTGAACATGATACAAGCAAAATATTTGAATAGTACTTTAAAAAAAAAAAATTGATAAGGGCATATTTGCAGTTATATATCTCAATACCCTAAGGCCACACTGTCCGCGATAGCTTTTTTTTTTTAAACCGAGATTATTTCATGTCACCAGGTCTATCTGTCTGTCTGTCTGTCTGTCTGTCCAAAGTCTACACTTTATTTTTCCCACTTCCCATTACCGAATCAACTTTTATTTGTGCACAATTATTGATTGTCTATGACATTGTAAAAAAACGTTAATAAATTGTTAATTAATAGATTTTTTTTATATGAAAAATGTAATAAGCTAAGGGTAGATAAGCCTTGCAATAATGAGAGATATGGCAGCGATTGAACAGTGATTTCCCACCAAAGAGCATCCCTACAAGCAATCACGGCCTCGACCCGTTACAGTAGTCACGTACAGTTCACTCACTATCAGCAATGTCTAACAGTACTCTAAATTTTATTTTCCTTAATCAATATCTAACTAGTATTAATTATTAACCCCTAATTAATTCATTGACTGGATATTTTTTGATTGATTCGTACTTTGTTAAGTATAACGAATAATTGTGCAAAGTTTCAACTTAATCTGAGATCGGGGAGTGGGAGGAATAACGTGTAAAAAAAAATTATCAGACAGACAGACAGACGGACAGAATGAGTTAATATAAGCTTTGCTCAAAAAAAAAAAAAAAACAAAGCAAGAATGCCTACCTTGAGCCAACTCTTGCGTCATGGCGCCTCGTTCGTGCGACATTTCCGGGTACTCCCGGTACACGTGAATCACCCGACCGGTTTCCTGAAGAATCTTCCACCACATACCGCTGGGAGGCTTGATCCCGTGGACGTACACCTTAATATGGGGAGTGAATAGAACATTTCAAAAATATTCATAACAACGTAGACCTAAACATTGTTGTGGATAGAACATTTTAATATTCATAACAATTTAAACCTCGTTAATGAGATGGAGTTCCGTAGTTGAAAATAAAATGATACATAATTTAACTTGATTTTTGTTTCCGAATACAGGAATCTTGTTTGGGCTAGCTGGCTCAAATGTCTACATAATAATAAGGTGTTTGATCCTAATCACATGGAATTAACATTTAGAAAAATAATGGACTTTAGGATAGAGAATTATCTAGTTTGATTTTCATATACCTGTACAATGCTCATGTAGTTTTCCAGAAATAGGGTGTTGGGGGTCAGGGATATCTGATATTGCGTTGATTGTTCTGGAGTAGAGGATACTTGTATCATTTTTCTGTCTTTAGGGGGTTCATTGGTTAGGCAGTATGTCTTTGATATTCAATAATATTTCTATTACTATTATTATATTTTGAGGTTAATCACTTTTCAATTGTTTATGATTTAATACTTGTGAATTATTAGAACTTACAAATAAAAACCCATTAAAAAAACAACACAAAAGAGGCAAGAGGGTACTTAAAAGATAAACATAAAGCCCAAAAAAGAGGCAAAGAAAAGAGGCCTAAGGCCCAAGAATTCCTATGATGATAAAGCTAAAATTGAATAGCGCAAATTCTGAGGTTTCCTTTTATAAAAAAAAAAAAAAACCCTAAGCCTAAACAAGCTGCCAAAACAAAAAAAATAAAATGGTACACAACTTCAACTTGATTATTGTTTTTGAATACATGAATCTTGCTTGGGCTAGCTGGCTCAAAGCTCTACATAATAATAAGGTGTTTGATCCTAATCACTTAGAATCGACATTTAGAAAAATAATGGATTTTAGGGTAGAGAATTATCTAGTTTGACTTTCATATACCTGTACAATGCTCAGGTAGTTTTCCAGAAATAGGGTGTTGGGGGTCAGGGATATCTGATATTGTGTGGATTGTTCTGGAGTAGAGGATACTTGTATCATTTTTCTGTCTTTAGTGGGTTCAATGGTTAGGATGGTTAGGTAGTATGTCTTTGATATTAAATAATATTTCTATTACTATTGTTATATTTTTAGGTTAATCACTTTTCAATTGTTTATGATTTAATACTTGTGAATTATGAGAACTTACAAATAAAAAACAAAAAAAAAATGCCCACAAAAGAGGCGAAATGGCCCATAAAAGAGGCACATAGAGCCCCAAAAAAGAGGCAAAGAAAAGTGGCCTAAGGCCCAAGGATTCCTATGATGATAAAGCTAAAATTGAATAGCGCAAATTCTGAGGTTTCCTATTTAAAAAAACAACAACGAAAGCCTAAACATTGTTGTGGATTGAGCATTTTCATATACATCACAACTTAAGGCGACTTCAGCCTTGTAATTGTAAAATCCTTAGCAGTTCAATATTCATAACAACGTAGACCTAAACATTGTTTTGGATAGAACATTTTAATATTCATAACAATTTAAGCCTCTTTATTATGAACCTTTCTGCATTTCAATATTCATAACAACGTAGTCCTAAACATTGTTTTGGATAGAGCATCTTAATATTAATAACATCATAGACCTTAACATTGTGATGAACACATTTTTCAATATTCATAACAATGGTGTCAGCATTATTGGTCGTACTGTGCAACTAATAAGGAGAGGGGGTGGGATAGATATGGGAGAGAATTCGATTAAGGAAAGATAAACAACAAGATTAGCAACTGGGTTACTGCACTTTCTGAACGATTCTTTCCCCTTCACACCTAACTTAATAAATGAAGCGATGAGAAAAAAAAAGGCTACGGATCAGCGCATTGAATCTACAACATGCAAAGTATTACTAGTATTTTAATTGAAAAAAAATTACACAGCTTATATAAGCTTACAGCCTTTATCCCAAAAGTAAACAGACGCTATTCATACTATTGAAATCCCGGCTTGTTTACGGTTCAAGTTGGACTCTCTTTATAAGCATTGGCAACCAAAAGCAAAATTTTTATATTGTAGCCTTTTTTCTTCATTGTAGGTGCAGCTTTGAGAATAGTGAAGAGAAAAAAAAATGTCTTTGCAGTAGAAAGTAATCAATCTAAGAAATAAACACGAATATGGAATGTCGTATCATCTTAAAGTCGTCTGCTCGACTTTGTTGCAGACGATGACAAGATCACAACGTTGAAATAGAAGGCTTTCATCTCCTGCAAAAGTGCAGTGAAACTTCTAGAAGTTTTGTCCATCCTTTCTGCTATTCAAAAACTTGAATGGAGGGATGAACGGGGAAAAGAAGGTTCGAGAAATCAAACAAAATAGCACAAAACAGAAGCACGTGCAAACAAAGGCCGACATATTAAATGATGGATCGGAAACGCAAGCGTAAATATTTTTGAGATTTTGTAAAAGTTTCTCAAAGAAAAGAAACGAATCAATCCTAGAGTAGCGATAGTCACAAAGTAAATATCTATCCAATATTTTTTTTTAAAATCAGTATCGGGTGCGATGGAGAACACCAGCCCTTCTACTCCCCCTCCCCACTTGATCACCTTCGGATACCGAACGCTTTACCACCTCAACCACCACCCCCCCCCCACACACACACACACTCAAGTATAATATAGATACTACTAATATATTAAATATCTTTTTTTTCTTTTCTCACATAATGTGTACTCTTTTATGTCTGAAAGTCTGAAAACTAGGATCAGTAGGCCTACACACCAAACTGAGACAGGAGTGGAAGACCCTTGTTGTGTTTTCACCACGGGAGAGCGCACAAGCAACAATTAATGCATAAATACAGGATACGTGATTATCATATTAACTAAGATAATCTCTTCACTATACACGATTACCATAGACACAAAATTCACACAATAACATTATGACAAAAAAAAACCTGGCTACCCGACTGAATAGGATCAAGCTCTCTCCCTACGTACACTATAATAGATTACTTTTATTTGACTCAAGCTGAGTAGTATTTGCTGAGCCCCTATAGAGGGGGCGAAGTCATACCAGACTACCCCCTTCTCCCTTGGATATTTCTACAAAAGAGATTGAACCAAAGCGAACTGAGCATAGTACGTATTATACAAAACCAAAATAAAATTAAAAAGAAAAAATTGTAAATAAATCCTATCTGGCATATGACTAAAAGGCTTAAAAACATACTTACTTTAGACAAACCGGCAACATTCAACGCACTCAGAATGCTTAAAAATGCTCCGAATTTCAGCTCACAGTCCCAGCAGATATAATGGGCGATTTTCGGTATTGTGGTTTTCTTACTGAAGTTCGGCTCCACCGACTGAACGCCGTAGGCAGACAGGCGGCTGAGTATGCCAAAGTTGGTCTGCAAGTCCCATATGCTGGAAGGGTATATCTCATCCTTGACTAGAACACAGATACAATCGTCCTCACCCTCCTTGTTATAGTGCTCGATAGACCCGCAGGGCTCGATGGTGCCTTGGGCCGCGGACCTGCCAGAGGCCAGGACGATGTTTAGGCCGTTCTGGCTGGACGGGCTAATGAAGCCGTTCTTCTTCGCCACAATGACCCCCTCGGAGTAGACGGACAGCGACTTGGCCACGACTCCTGACATGAACTGAACCGCCCGGAGATGTATGGGGAAATCCACCACGAGGGCGTCTTCCGGGATGTAAATCCCCCCAAAATACTCCAAAATGCTCAAGACAAGCATGTATCTTTCCGCGCCCTCTTGAGGGCACCAGGTCGCGTTGAGCTTTTTCAAGAGAATGTGGTCATTCTCAAAGCGTGTTTGATTAAACCACGTATAATACTGCTCGTTATCTAAAAGAGGCATGTCCAGATAGTGGAAGAATATCTTATCAGGTTTGATAATGTAGTTCGCTCTCTTGATACTCAGATAATGTCTAAACTCAAACTTTTTCTGTCCGCACCACAGGTAGTGAATGATAGGGGGCGCCAGATCGGGCTTCAGGTCCTCGCCCCCGTCATCGCCGAACTCCTCGTCGTTGGCGCCATTCTGGAGGAGCTTGAGCTCCGCGGCTTTGTGAGGTTCGTCAAAACCCCTGGCGCCCTCTTTGTCCGCCTCTGAGTACGAGGTATCGACAGTGTCTATGCTGTTTTGTTGTTGGGTGAAGATAAGGAGAAAGAGGAGGCAGGAAATGAAGACGAACGTCGCGTAGATGCGCCGCCTCTGAGACCGTGATCTTGCTCTGTAGACTATTCTGTAGAAGGAGTGAAGCAACGACTCTGCAACAATAATAATAATAACAATAATAGTAAAAACTGAAATGGAAAAACTAAGAAAATATGGGAACCTAGGTTTAGAGGAAGTAAAATAACAATAAATCTTGTTGTTATATCAACCGAGGGGATAATGACAACTGACCTCCCCGATACTTTCGAGGCCCTTAACACTCCTAAGAAGATTCTCGATGCCTTTCAGAGGGCTTACTGCTGCAGACCTGCCACATCAACAAAATATTTCTCAGTGGAAACTGATAAAGGGACTACAATGAATTCTGTTTCTCTCTAACGAAACTCGGAAATTCTCGGATCAAGTTGAAACTTCGCACAATTATTTATTGACAAGGCGTGAATCAATTACTGGTAGTTATTTAGTTTGTTTCATACCAGAAAAGGCAAATTAATCTTCCAGTATGCACCGCGGCCCAAGGCACCATCGAGCCACTGTTACATCAGATCTGAACGAAGTGGTCGTCTCCTTTCCATTAGGACTAAAACAGAAAGATTTAAAAACTCCTTTATCCCACTTTCGGTTAGAGTGTTACAAGATCAGCTGTCGTCATCGAGAAGTACATAGAAGTCAAATTCATAAAGCGCTGGTTGTGAATGTGTATGTGTTTCGTGTGTGAATGTTGTTCGAATTTTTAATCAATATTGTTTTTGTACAGTAGTTTCGCTGAGCTTGTCAATTGTAGTTAAACTGAATTAACATTAGATAAAAATTATCTTATCTTATCTTATCTCATATATCGCTTAATGTTTAGGGTTTCGTCCCCTATCTTCCACACGCATTTTCTTATCAAGTTGATACTTTAAAAAAAATATTTATTGCACTTAACAAAATATGAATCACTGCAAAAATTAACAAATTAGTTGATTAATTGTAGGTAATTAATTATTTCGTTTGATATCAAATAAGGGAAATAACTTCTACATAACTATAGAGATAGTTGTAGATACCGATGTGTTTCCCTTAGAAAGGATTTTTTTTTTTTAATGGATTTGTTATATTTTGCTTGTTTAAATTTATCTTGTCCGCTATTTATTTCACTCAATTGAATTGAAAGAGCATAAGACGTACATTATTGATGATATGCTTAGCCCACTCTCGTCAACTGTTATAGTACAGTAGTTATTGTTCCCTTTGTCAGTTTATTATTTTATAACTTCTAAAATTCTGTTAGTATTGGAAGGTGTTAAAGATGATTATTTTTTTTTTGGGGGGGGGGGAGCAATAATTATATTATTATTTCGATTTGATGCATAGTTGCAAGTGCAACTTTTAAAATTACAGACATCGATTTTCTTCAAACATTTTTTTTTAGCATTCAACTCAAGAATGGTTTTTATCATTTTGGGTAAATTTTTTTTTTATTTTTGCTTCTTAAACCGTGTACATTTTTACTTTTCAAAAATACTTTTATTATATTTTTTTAAATTTAAAAAAAAATATTACTGTGTATTGTGTAAACAAAGTGTCACTTTAAAAATAGGGCATTAAATCGAAGGAAACAGTGGCGTAGCTAAGGTGGGGGGAGGAGGGGGAGAATTCGAAGATCCCCCCGGGCCCCCACATGAGGGGTCCCCCAAATGATTGTCCGAAATGTGTTTTTGAATTAATTAAATATTACTTTACTATCATGTCATCTTGCTTTTCACGTTGTTAGTGACCCTGTTGTATGTACTCCACACAGATTATTAACTCTTTCCGTGCGGGGTTGCTCTCAATTTCAAAGAATAGCGCTGACTAGTGCCGTGTTACTCTCAGGAAGTAACTTGGTATATATAGGGTAGTTTATTTCATCATCCTTATCGTGTAAGGAGAAACACGATAAGAGCACAATAAAACAAAATCACTTTCTCCAGAAGTGTGGAAGAAGATGTAATTAAGAACAAAGACTTCGAATAGATCCAGCCTGGAATTTGATCAGAGAAACTGCGAGCAAAGATTGTGTTAAAGGGTAGCTTTGCCTTAAAATATGACTCAAGAAAAGGTGAAATAGTAATCCGAGCAGAGATCAATCATTATTTATTTGTTTAATTTTTTGCATTTTGCCTAATATTTAATATTTAATGTAAAAAAAAACACTAATTTTGGGGCCCTTCTCAAGTGGGGGCCCGGGTAGGATTTTCAAAGTCTCCCCCTGCCTCCAATAGCCCTAGTTACGCCTCTGAGCTAACCAGTGTGTCGGCTTAGTTAATTAATGTTCAGTTTTCAATACACATCTGGGGGTGGAAGAGATTGTACTACATACCTAGACCCAACACGAGAATCAAACATCAATAAAGTTCTAAAATTAGTGTTTGCTTAACTGGCAACTTGACACTGGTAAAGGATTCATTGGTCGTGGAAGGTAAACAGATGCTAAGGATTTAGGCCCACTTAATATTAGCAGACGACAACAAGAGATCATGTCTTTCATTTTTGGTAGCTCGTCTCTCATCCAGCTAAAGTGTGAAAAAGTCTGACCTTTAAGCTGTTGTTTTAGTTGTTTATTAAAATTGCATTTTTTGTATAAATCAGCCTTTCTTATCTATGGGGCGTAGCGGTTGAGTGGTAAGGCGCTTGGTTTCTGAACTAAGGGGTTAGGGTAGGAATCTCAGTGAAAAACTGGCCTTTTAAACTTCGGGATAGTGAGTAAGCCCCTGAATCCAACCAACTCTAATCTGACAAGATTGAGAAAAGTAAAGGCGGTTGGTCGTTGTGCTGGCCACATGACACCCTCGTTGACCACCAGCCATAGAAATAGATGACCTTAACATCACCTGTCTTACAGATCGCAAGGTTTGAAAGGACCACTTTACTTTAGTTTTTAACTTTGATATCTTGTGTCTCAAACATTAAAAAAAAATCTCATAACTTCTCTTACATAGCAGAGAGGTACAGTATCTTTGACGAACTCTTTTATAAAGAAGTATTTGTATAGTCAATTTAAGTCAATGCTGTTCAAACAAAAGGAAAAATCCTGCTTCTCAAATCACTACAAGATCTGTTAGCAACCAAATCCTTATCGAATTATTGTAAACAAATCAAACTTATTTAACTCTTCTACTGAGCTAATCTAGTGAACTTTCAGAGCATATTAAAAAACAAAGTGACACGAGTTTTACAAAGCTTATATCAACTCACACTGTCTGACTGTCTGGTAAAAAGTGTGTACACGTTATTTCACGCCCATTCTCAGATCAAATTGAAACTTTGCACAATTATTCAAGGGCGTTGGCAAGACGTGTATTAATACGAAACATTAACCAATTAGTCAGTTAATTACTGGTGATTAATTATTTTGTTTGACACCAACAAGGGAGATTAATCCTTTAGTATTCACATATATGGCTAAAATAGTAGGGTTTAGTCCCCTTAAATAATTGTCAACGCTATTTCTTCCTCACGCATTATCCGATCAAGTTGATACTTCAAACAATTATTTATTGTACCTAATAAAAACATGAATGAATTTTTAAAAAAGTACCATTATTCAATTAATTACAACTATTGGACCCACGATGACTTGCTAACTATTGTAAAAAAAAAACAAAAAAAAAAAACGCATGTTAAAACTCTATATCTGTATTACAAGGTCTTCTGGGCTCGCAAAGACCTTCCTTCAGGGAACAGTACCAGGAAAAAGAAGACAGAGAAAACGATGGGAAGAAAAACATTTTTTAAAAAATGGACGGCCCTGCAACTGAAAAAAGTTCTATCCAAGGCAAAAGACAGAGTGGAATGGAGAAAGACGGTCGCAAATCTTGCGTAGTGCCCAGGGTCGGGCTGGGTGTCAAATCGGCCCGGGTATTTCTATTTCGTCCGGCCCATAAATTGTATATTATTTGATCCCATTCTAGGTCTACCTGTCCTCAAATCATTATGTTAATGTATCGCTGGCTGCACACATGCATACAGAGAATATAAATACTATAAAACCTTTAACAATTTAATGCGTGCCTCAGTGACATCCATGCGGCCCTTATCTTTTAAAATACAGACTTGATTTAAAAAAAAAAGAAGATGATTACTGTGGTCCTACCGGCCCACCGGGCATTAGCCCGAATGCCCATATAGCCAGTCCGCCCCTGGTAGTGCCCCAATGGTCCAACAGGATAGGCGAAGGCGTAGGTGACTTCATCTTATGATGTTTAAAAATTAGAATGGTTAAAGACTTATATAACTTACAAGGGGACTATGCAAAGAAAGTCAATGACAATGAGATTAATGTTTGGTACTGCTAGTTATTTAACATAATTTTTCAATAAACAGTTATAAAATTAACGACCTCTTATTGACAGCTGGAAAATTAATAAATAAATGACATTTGATTCAAATTTTCACTCTCACCGTCTCACGCTTCATTATTAGTATTTTTCTTAGAGGGGGCGCTGGAGGATTTTTTAAAGACACAATAAGAAAAGGCGGGCGTAGGCCGAAAAAAGGTTGAGGACCACTGGTCTATAGGGTTGCATTTTTTTTTGAAGTATGTAATATTTTATTTCTTAGAACATAGTCCAAGGATTTACAAACGTCTACCACGGCGACCACCCTCCCTGCGAGTACAATCTGATGGAATTGGGGTTACATCCTCAATGCGGCATTATGCCCATTTTTTTTTTGAAGAGATATACATTGCCAACAACACATAAGACACTAACATAAGTTTACGGTTTACACAACAGTTCACGTTAAAATTGTTCATAAACTGTCCAAACTTGACCATCACTGGGTTGTTCATTGTCTTCTGTTGTAGACGAACGAAGATATTAGGATTATTTCAGAAGGATCTGTCCTTATGTCCTATCGAAGTCCAGAGGTTCCATGAAATATAAATGTTTTTGTTGGTGCGCTTGAATTCTTAAAACTGTTTTTATGTACCATATAGTGGGCATTATACCCAATAAATTTACAGATTTTGCCATTTAAATACCATAGACAAACTACATAGTGTTCACATTTCTTTACTTAACATTTAACTCAAGAATGGTTTTTAACTTTTTAAATTTCATTTGGATTATTCGCTCTTGTTTATTTTCGTAAACGTGTCCAAAATGGCTTAGTCATTTAACACTGCCGTAACTCTTTCTCTCCGTAATTATTTACAACATTCTGGTGGAATCGACGTTGGTATCGTCAGTTAGGAGAGAAAGAGTTAAATAATGAGATGTTTTTGAAAAGTTCAGTTTATTCAAATTATCTTGTTTACTGAGTGTTTGTGGAGACAGCTTGCCGCGGGAGGACCTAAGTCTCTAAGTCTAAGACTGAATGTCTCGACTCGTGCTGCTCTAAGTCCACGGATTTGTGAACGATAGCGTTTTCCTCCACACAGTATGGTCCACTCTTATGGTCAGGTAGTTTCTGCCTATGACAGGTTGAATAAGTAACCCATTGGCACTCACTTGGACTGTCAACTGTGTAATCACACTGGTCATTGATTTTTCGGTCTAAACTGCCCACAGGTTGTGACGTTGCAGGTCAGTGCTCAGGCCTTCTATAATCAATGGTCTCGTCTGTAGCCCTATAGTTCCTATGCACGTTGGACTCGACTAGATGGGCCAACTCTCCTGTTTAGGCATGGCTCTTTGTTGATGTTTTGGTTTCGAGGTTAAATACTCAATTTTGTATTTGGGAAATTCTTCATGGGTCTACGTCATTATTTCTTATGACGTCATTAACACTTAAGAGTTGTCTCTTCTTCTTGGCGTAACGTCATCACTTCTTATGACTTGACACTTTTATATTTTTGGTTTTCTTGTAGCCATTTGGAGCTTATTGAAATATGACGTGTTTTTTGGTTCCGGAAAAGATTCTTGGCTTATAAGCTAGTGGACTGCCTTAGTCTCATTGCCATGGACCTGTTGTTAAATATGGATCTTACACATGTTGTTTAGCTGAGTTATATGTTATCCTTATGATATTCACTATGAGGATTCGATTCGTCTTGTGGTTTTTATAGGCTGCTAGTGTTGGTGTTACCATTTCCAGTATTGGTGTTACCATTTCCAGTGTTGGTGTTACCATTGCCAGTATTGGTGTTACCATTTCCAGTGTTGGTGTTACCATTGCCAGTATTGGTGTTACCATTTCCAGTATTAGTGTTACCATTTCCAGTGTTGGTGTTACCATTGCCAGTATTGGTGTTACCTTTTCCAGTGTTGGTGTTACCATTGCCAGTATTGGTGTTACCATTTCCAGTATTGGTGTTACCATTGCCAGTACTGATGTTACCATTGTCTGTGCTGGTGTTACCATTGCCAGTACTGGTGTTACCATTGCCTGTGCTGGTGTTACCATTGCCTGTGCTGGTGTTACCACCAGCGTTGCTATTACATTGCTAGTTCGAGATTACCATTGCCACTATTAGCGTTTCATCGCCAGTTAGGAAGTGTCCTTGAGAATCCTTGAGTGCCATTGTCAGTGTTTTATTGTGTTAGAGTTTCACTACCAGTTTTGTGGTGTCATTTATCAATACAAGACTTGATGCCATTAGTGGGCCGCTGTCAGTTTCGTAAGACAAGTTGGGTTTGTACATTATCAGGATTATGCTATTCTGCCTCAACGTGGCACTCGGATGGAAGCGATCGCTAGAGGAAGAGATTAGGCTAAATGAATAGCAAAACAAAACTCCTGTGGGAGTGTCCAAGGGAATGCGAGAGCTTTCCCATTGCACGGTGCGGAGTTGAAAGAGAGCTTCCACGTCCCTGTCGATAATCCATGCGCCGTTCCTCAAGGGGCCATTTCACTAATGCACGGTTAGCTTGGTACAACATAGCAAAATGGCGGGGGTTGCCGGTGTGCTCGGCCTTCGGTCATGCATTCTAGTCCATGCGCCCGGAGTGCTGGATATATCGGAAATAGCAATATTTTACATAAACATTGACTTGGATCTCTTCCAGACAGAACGGTTTGTTCATTCAGGCTTAAACGCCTAGAGTTCGAACTGCCTTCGGCTCAACTCTTTTGACAATCACACGGCCTTACATTATTAAGAAAGCAGCTTACTTGTAATTGACTATAATGATAATGCTTCATGTTGAGATGAATATACACATTCTAGATATTAAAATTAGTACTATATATGTTATTACTAACGCAACACTTAGATCTACAAAGGTAATATATATATATATATATATATATATATATATATATATATATATATATATATATATATCATCTGTTTCATTAATATTGCATGTGTAAAGTTCTTTTTTTTTAAAAATCATCATCCACATGGTTACCTTTTTGTACGACCGTGTGTGCAATGGTGTTTGTTAGGCTGAACCTGGAGCTTAATATTGTAAAAAATTCAGTCCTGAAAATGAATATCAACCCACAACACCAACAATGTTATTATAATTTCAATAATACGTAAAGGTAGATGCTGGTATGGTGTGAAAAGGTGGCACTTGTTCAAGATTTAAAAAAAAAAAAGGTTGAGTTCTGCCTTGACGTTAATTGTGGTTGTTTTCTTTATTAGTGACTGTGAACTTAAATCTTATTTAAAATGGTGGCAGCGGTGTATAATTATAGGAGCAGAAGTTACCATTAATCTATAGATAAGGATTAATTGTTTGAAATGTTAAAGAGAAATTGATTAGTCATGCACTTAACAAAGATGGCTATCGTTGATTTTGTTCTTTTTAAAGGAAATCTCAGAATTTGCGCTATTACATGTCAATCCATTAATTAGTATTAATGGAGAAATTACAACCATTTCGGTCTGAATACACAAATTTGCACATTCACAATATATGTATTATTAAGTAATCAACTCATGCATGGTTTTAAGCGATTCGCCTAATCATGTTTGCTATAACGCTAAATCCAGAAACAAAGAGAGAGCATCAAATTTTCTTTTTGAAAGTCCGATATGACCAAGTACTTGTCTCATTGAAAAAAATATTATTCCTGTTTTATGTTCGTTAAAGTAACAATAGGTCTATACTACACACTAATTTTTAATGATTAGGTCAACTGTCCTTAACTGTGTCCGATAGAGATTGCCAGATGGGACCGATGAATAGCCACTGTTAAGGTGGGGCTTACCTAGCTAGAGTCGCAATAGCTTGATTTAGTACATGTCACTTTCATATCGAGACCAACACTGATCTGTCGCCTTCTTGGGCCCTGTTACTCGAGGTTGGTACTTACTGTGAACTTAAATCTTATTTAAAATGGTGGCAGCGGTGTATAATTATTGGAGCAGAAGTTACCATTAATCTATAGATAAGGATTAATTGTTTGAAATGTTAAAGAGAAATTGATAAGTCTTGCACTAAGCAAGGATGGCGAACGTTGCCCCGATATCAATTACGATTGCTTGATTACATGTCAGTCCACTAATTTGAATTAATGGAAAAATTACGACCACTATGGATTGAACTAATAATTCCGCACATTTACAATATATGTATTATTAAGTAATCAACTCATGCATGGTTTTAAGCGATTCGCCTAATCATGTTTGCTATAACGCTAAATCCAGAAACAAAGAGAGAGCATCAAATTTTCTTTTTGAAAAGTCTGATAAGACCAAGTACTAATTATTAATCCTTTTTTTTTTACGTTCGTCAATTGAATCCAGTATACATTATAACACTAATTTTTAATGATTAGGTCAACTGTCCTTAACTGTGTCCGATAGAGATTGCCAGATGGGACCGATGAAAAGCCACTGTCAAGGTGGGGCTTACCTAGCTAGAGTCGCAATAGCTTCATTTAGTACATGTCACTTTCATATCGAGACCAACACTGATCTGCCGCCTTCTTGGGCCCTGTTACTCGAGGTTGGTTCTCAATACGGTGCTATTTGATTTACATAGCTTTGAAAATTGGAATTATTGGCTTATTATTCAAAAAAATATAAAAAAAATACAATCAATAAAAAAAAAATTCTAACTTTTTGTTCCGCGAAACTATGATGTAGCGCCATGTGACTCTCACTAGCCAGGTACAGGTAGCTGGTGATAGCTAAAACTTAAAATCAAGGTATGTGCAAAGAACAATATAGTTCTGTGTAATTATTTCTACTCTCCAAATTCATAGAAGAATGGTTCAACAAATGGTATGTTTCTTGATTTATGTACCACTAATTAATTGGCTCATGCATGGTTTTTAATAGTTTACATTATTTTATTTTTGCAATATCCAATGGATAAATTCTAAAATACAGACGATTTAACATTTTCATGTTCTTATTAAGAATAACTGTTTATTTTCTAAAATATATATACTTTTTTTTTTCTTATCTAAATTTTCGTTGATTTTATTTTCTTGTGCTTATTCTCACGCACTAATTCTAAATGACTGCGTTATCTCCCCTTAATAATGATCACATGAAAAGTAGAGCAGGTTTTGGTACTTTTGGAAAGTTATTCAAATGGTCCTGTTTTACAAATACATCAAATAACAATATCCTTAGGTCTCATCAGCCACATGAGGAGGCACAAAACCCCAGTGCAAAGCCCTCAGCCCCATGGATGACAAAAAGTGGTCATCACCGAACCACGATGGACAAACTATACACTGTACAATGGACATTATCAGAACAAAATAAGAAAAACTAATTATACTTCAAAATAAAAACAAGCTTACATTAAGTGTAATAGTATCACTATATTGGACCAGTCGTGCAATTAAATTTGTAATAAATTAAGAGAAACAACAAAAAATGTGTGCGATTATGAATATTTTTACTAATTGTTTTTTGTTTAGCAGTTTCATGCTTTTAGCTTTCTCAACGGGCTGTGAACATATCACTGGTCTAGACCCGGGGTCGGCAACCTGCGGCTCGCGAGCCACATGCGGCTCTTTAGACTCAAAAGGTTGCCGACCCCTGGTCTAGACCAGTTGGGAAAAGGAAATGTTACCGCGATCGCTTTTTAAATGCATATAAAGTAAGACTAGATTTCGAACTCAAGGCTGAAGCATCCTCAAGAGCCTTGAGTTCCAATTATACCACCACACCTGTCAAGTATGATTTCTTTCCCTTGTTCAATTTTCAGACTAAATAATTAATTACCAATAGTTAATTTCTTTTTTTTTTTTATTGATTCGTGTTTTGTCAGGTACTAGAACAAAAAAAATTGTGCACAATTTCAACATAAACTGAGTTTGGTCGTGGGAGAAATAACGTATGGAAACCTTAACCAGACAGACAGATTGAATTGATATAAGCTTTGTACAAAAAAAAGAAGAAAAAAGGGGGTATTAAAGATAGGTTTAGGTTAAAGATAGGTTTAGGTTAAAGATAGGTTTAGATTAAAGATAGGTTTAGGTTAAAGATAGGTTCAGGTTAAAGATAGGTTTAGGTTAAAGATAGGTTTAGGTTAAAGATAGGTTTAGATTAAAGATAGGTTCAGGTTAAAGATAGGTTTAGATTAAAGATAGGTTTAGGTTAAAGATAGGTTTAGAGTAAAGATAGGTTTAGATTAAAGATAGGTTTAGGTTAAAGATAGGTTTAGATTACAGATAGGTTTAGGTTAAAGATAGGTTTAGATTACAGATAGGTTTAGGTTAAAGATAGGTTTAGGTTAAAGATAGGTTTAGGTTAAAGATAGGTTTAGATTAAAGATAGGTTTAGATTAAAGATAGGTTTAGGTTAAAGATAGGTTTAGGTTAAAGATAGGTTTAGGTTAAAGATAGGTTTAGATTAAAGATAGGTTTAGGTTAAAGATAGGTTTAGGTTAAAGATAGGTTTAGGTTAAAGATAGGTTTAGATTAAAGATAGGTTTAGGTTAAAGATAGGTTTAGGTTAAAGATAGGTTTAGATTAAAGATAGGTTTAGGTTAAAGATAGGTTTAGATTAAAGATAGGTTTAGATTAAAGATAGGTTTAGGTTAAAGATAGGTTTAGGTTAAAGATAGGTTTAGATTAAAGATAGGTTTAGATCAAAGATAGGTTTAGATTATAGATAGGTTTAGGTTAAAGATAGGTTTAGGTTAAAGATAGGTTTAGATTAAAGACAGATTTAAATTAAAGATAGGTTTAGGTTAAAGATAGGTTCAGATTAAAGATAGGTTTAGATTAAAGATAGGTTTAGATTAAAGATAGGTTTAGGTTAAAGATAGGTTTAGGTTAAAGATAGGTTTAGGTTAAAGATAGGTTTAGATTAAAGATAGGTTTAGATTAAAGATAGGTTTAGATTACAGATAGGTTAAGATTAAAGATAGGTTTAGATTAAAGATAGGTTTAGATTAAAGATAGGTTTAGGTTAAAGATAGGTTTAGGTTAAAGATAGGTTTAGATTAAAGATAGGTTTAGATCAAAGATAGGTTTAGATTATAGATATGTTTAGATCAAAGATAGGTTTAGATTACAGATAGGTTTTGATCAAAGATAGGTTTAGGTTAAAGATAGGTTTAGATCAAAGATAGGTTTAGATTTCAAGACCCAAATTTGCACGACTCAATTCCCTAAACTTAATGAGGTTAAACCCTCTTCCCCCCCTCCCCCCCCCCCCCAATTTTCTTGGGTGTGACAGTCTGCCGTGATGCCAAAAGTACCACCCGCAGGCCAGATCAGGCCCAAAAGGTGGTGCTATCCGGCCTCGAATCTATTTCCCAGAGTTCTCAATGAAGCCGCAAAGGCCTGGTTTCATTGGAGTCGAAGTCAAAATCGTACACCAAGGTGAATGAGAAGGTCTGATTAAACTGATTAAATTGTATCAATTCTTCATTAAACAACTAATTCTGGATTGAGTTAATGTAAGAAAAACAAACATGCTTCGCTTTTTATTTTTCTGGGCGAATTTTAAAATAATATATAATGATAAAATAAAATAATATATAATGATAAAATAAAATAATATATAATGATAAAATAAAATAATATATAATGATAAAATAAAATAATATATAATGATAAAATAAAATAATATATAATGATAAAATAAAATAATATATAATGATAAAATAAAATAATATATAATGATAAAATAAAATAATATATAATGATAAAATAAAATAATATATAATGATAAAATAAAATAATATATAATGATAAAATAAAATAATATATAATGATAAAATAAAATAATATATAATGACTGATTACTAACAAAAACGTTATTGAAGTTTAATCATAACCGTATAGTGAAATGCAAATGAGCGAAATTAATTATTTTATTGGAACGTGAAAATTATTGCGGAGAGAAAGAGTTAATTATTTTTTTCCGCACTATTGTTATGTATTTGTTAGCGTCACGCTTTCTCAATGTCCTATTCGTGTGGGATGCTGCTTTCCTTAGGACATAGAGCCTTGTGGTCTTTGTGTTGATTTGGCCAAACTTTCGAGTTTAGAATTCCTCCCTGCTAGGTGGGCAATGCTGCATCCCCTCAAGAAACAAGCTTTAACTTAGTACTATTGGTTGATTTACACATATCTCTAATAGCTTAGAGCCTTATCAATTCTAAGTCCGGTCATATGGGGGGGGGGGCACCTAGCTGTGGGTTAGGCATGTTCAGTGTTGTACCACACTAAGTTTGACCACTGTACCCAGGTCCGAATTTAAGTAAGTTAGACCCAGGGGCAGAATTTTTTGAGGAGGACCCTTCACTTTTTCGAGAGCCTTAATAAAAATCCACTTATTAATAAAAAAAAAAGTAATATCTAAAAGCATGCCATATTATAAAAGAAAGGGAGTACTGAACATTACATTTAACTTTCCTTCGCTTAGAAAATTAAAATAATGTAATGTGCATATTTCAGTAACCAAAGAATGAAAATGTGTAGGGTTTTCGTAATGCAATAAATCTGGAGCAACTATTTCGTAAAAATAATACACAATTAGCAGGCACTTTTCAACCAAGACCATGTTGCCAACTGTAGATTTAAAGTATTGTCAGTTAAAATGCGAAAATAAAATATGCCGTCTAATTGTTGTCATTGTTGATATCTATTGTATCTGCCCGTAAGCAATCATGGCATCAGTCCAAATAGTACAGCATCAAGTACAGCAGCGGTTCCCAAACTTATTTCCCTTAACGGAACACTGCGCACATTCTGAATATTTAGCGGAACACTTTGCTTATTTTTTTTAGAGAGATTAATCCACGAGGTGGCCTACTAGTTAATTATTCCATTAGTTCGTGGAACACCCATTCGGGCCTCGCGGAACAGGAGGAAGAACCCACTTACCTTTGCGGGCTGTGTAGACCCCTGATAGGAGATGTATAGGGAGACTGTGTTTGTGGTTGTCTGGGTCGGGTTCATTTCTGCAACGTCGTTCTTCTATCTCGTCCATTCTCAGAGATTGTCCAGTCACTGGGGGAGGGAGGAGACAAGGAATACATTTATTATTAAATCTCAGAGATTCTTTTCTGTTGAGCTAGAACACACACACTATGTAAGTGCACCAATTTTTACCACTCTTCCCCCTTTTTACTCTAGGCCCTGTGGGACCCTTAACAGGTAATTCGGTTTAGAAAATATATATAAATCTTTTCGGTATTATTTCTGGTGGATTAAAAGTTCATTTTGACTACAATTACTTTACCGAATCAGGAATTTTTCAAAAGCTTTCAAAAGCAGTATAACACCAAACAGGTAATTCGGTTTAGAAAATATATCTAAATCTTTTCGGTATAATTTCTGGTTGATTAAAAGTTCATTTTGACTACAATTACTTTACCAAATCAGGAATTTTTCAAAAACTTTCGAAGGTAGTGAACCCGAAAATAAACAGGTAATTCGGTTTAGAAAATATATCTAAATCTTTTCGGTATTATTTCTGGTGGATTAGAAGTTCATTTTAACTACAATTTGTCTACCAAATTAGGAATTTTTCAAAGACTTTCATTCTAGCATTGAAAGATCACAATGAATCAACATGAATAGTCCTTCACAATTTGGCCTGTGTTAGGTACTACGTATGTCTACGTTCAATTAGAGCCTATGTATAATTATGTGTTACTGTGGGATATTACGCGCTAAAACGCTCTACTGTAAGCTATCAAGTGCTTCTAAGTGCTACAACGTGCTACAAGTTACTACTACAGGTGCTACTGCACACTACTATAAGCTATTAAGTGCTACACGGCCTGCCGTATATAATTGGAGGCCCTAGGCAAATTGAACTAGCTGGGCCATAAATGAAAGAGCAAAATAAAAATAAACGCAAATTAACAACAAGGGTCTTCTAGCATAAGTAGCCTAACACGTAGATTTTAACTTTTGTCAATAAACATTGAATCATAGAAGAGACTTGGAGCTAGGCTAGTAGACAAAGAGACCTATATTTGAGATTTGATACAAGGCTAGTAGACAAAGAGACCTATATTTGAGATTTGATACAAGGCTAGTACACAAAGAGACCTATATTTGAGATTTGATACAAGGCTAGTACACAAAGAGACCTATATTTGAGATTTGATACAAAGTTAGTAGACAAAGTGACCTATATTTGAGATTTGATACAAGGCTAGTACACAAAGAGACCTATATTTGAGATTTGATACAAGGCTAGTACACAAAGAGATTTGATACAAGGTTTGCATTGTTTTTAGTCCTGCGGGGGCCCCCACCAATCGGAGCCCCCCCACCAATCGGAGCCCCCCCCCCCACACCAATCGGAGCCCCCCCACACACACACCAATCGGAGCCCTCCACCAACCCGGAGGCCATAGGCGGCTAGTTTGCCAAGGCCTAAGGCCGACCCTCAGCGCACCTACGAGGTTTTACCTGCCACTAAGTGCTAAGCTTATTTGTGTGTGAATGGAGTCGTTCATGTTTCAAGTGGTAAGCTGTAGTCATTGTGCTGGCTAACTGATCATTCAAGGAGCCCGTTCAATACTCGCATGACTCATGGTAAAAGGCCTGCACGCTTGTCTACCCTTGGAAATGGGGGGTGTATTAAAGATGTCAGGTTTCAATACTAAATATCTTGACCAGATCTTTTCTTTATTAAACCATTTATAATAATTACATTATATCTTAATTTAAACATATTTATTATTCAAAATGTAAAAACTCGTTCTGAGTTGTGCTAGCTGGTGTACAAAGGCAGGATTCAAACATTTCGTCCTAAGTAGGCCGGTTGCATTTTCACATATGTCCACAAAGACATTAGACCAGAGGAAACGCAGTATACATTGAATAGAGCTTTACATAAAAACAATACAACTATTAGTACAATTTCAAATTGAAATAGGCTACTAGAGAACACTGCAGAGGAATTTAGGGCCCATAATCAGAATTGCTTCGTGTAATAAATTTCGAAGCATCTCTTAGATACGGTTACACCTTAGCCCCAACCTAGGGACTATGATGACGGCAGTCCGAAGCGCATAACACGCGACCAAGAAGCTGCTTGAAATTATAACCTTATATGTTATGGATGTTAGGATCCTCATAAAATCAGGTCTATGATAATTTGTTTTAAAAATTACTTCGGCTTCGGATGTTTATTAGTTCCACCTGTATTAACACAGACGATACAAGTGACTTTAGATGCCAGAAAGGTCATGCAGCTAAGTATACACAAGTGACCCATATACATTTTGCATTTGAAATTTAAACTAAGATTGAATGCTTTCAAGCTCGTCAAGAAAGAGACAGTTGGAGAGCTCTAACGAAACATTTGAGGCCAAGTGGAAGGCCCTTGTAGAAGACAGGCGCAGAATACGTAAAGACCCCCGGCGGACAACAACGTTGTCTGCATCAGATGTGGGAAAATATGTAGGTTGCAACTGACTTTGCGAAACCATGTAAAACACTGCACTCATCCTTAATCTATTATAGCTATTATTAATATGAAGCCTCCGATTACTTACCTTGCGACCAGAAAAAAATCAGAACAATTTCTTCGAAAACGTCTAAAACTTAATTCAGTCCATGTGTTATCAGATAAAAGAATCCCTAGAACACGACCTACTCAAAGTTATCAAATAACGTGACACACATACACTGACACACACACAGACATGTGGGCTGCACACTATATACGCCTGATTGTGTGTGAGAATGAAGCAATAAAGGACATAGAAATTTAAGTCTCTCCGTGAGTTGCCAGACTGAGGGCTTGCGGTTACATGTTTATAACATAAAGACTTGAATTTGTTTTTTAACCAGTCGATTAATTGAACAAAGTACTTTATCCTACATTAGAATGTAGGCAGCTTTTTTTTCCCCCTGCTTTCTAGGTATCCATTGAAAAGTACGGGTTAAAGTATGTAACCCTCTCTCTCTCGGTTTTTTTTTAAAGGGGTGTCCGTTTGTGACGTCCACTTCAAATGTCATCTATCTTTTATAAAAAAAATAATACCAACATCAATATTAGATAATCATTCAATAACATCAGTTAGGTCAGGTTCACATTTAACTTCACCTTCACCTATCCATTACTCTATCCTGGACCTTTGGGGCACCACACAAGATCTGTCTTCCGTCTTTCTCTTTTTCTCTCTGTCCTTGGCCTTTGATCAAATTTCATTCACTGTCTTCCCATCGCTTTCTCTGTCTTCCTCTTCATCTTCTTCCTGATACCGTTCCCTGAAGAAAGCCCTGAGGACCTTGTGATATGTGGCCATAGATTGTGTTAACATTTTTTTTGACAGTGTTTAGCAGGTCATCGTGGTGTCAGGTTGCTGTATTAATCCTGTTTCTAATGTATTCATTCATGATGCGGTCTTTGTAAGTGACACCTAGGATTTAGCTATATCTTTATAACTATCAGTTCATCGAATACATATACATATTAACAATGTAATAACAATCCATCCCATCCCAGTGACTCTACAGCCCATGGAGGGCTCTGGCCTGCTTCAGCACATCCTTCCATTCAGATCTCTCCTGGGCCTTTCGTCTCCACGCCCTAACCCCAAGCTACTTCAGATCTGCTTCCACATCGTCAATCCATCACATTCGGGGTCTGCCTTTGGGTCGCCTGCCTTTTGTAAAAGTAATAACATTAATAAATCTCTGTATCTTGTGGTATCAAGTCGTTAGTCGAAATAATAATACAACAGCACGGCTCTTCTTTTTTGTATCGACGGAGATAGGGTTGTAGTTGTTGATAGTTTATAGTTCATAGTTTCTGATATTCTTTCTGAAAATATTGAAACATACTTTTTTTATCTACCGAATCAGAAACTCCATAACCAGTGAAATCTGCCCATGTGGAGTATCACCAGAGAATGCCGACCACGTCCTCCAAAACTGCTCTCTTTACCAAGAGGCCCGTACAAAACACTAGCCCCAAAACACCCCAAAAAGAAAGAAAACTTTATGAAGAGCTCCCTGATTTGGAAACCACTGCGCAGTTCATCTCATGTATTGGTATAGTCATCTGAACGCTCCAACATAACAATGAGAACGAAGAAGAAGAAGAAGAAGAAACTCCATTGGTAAGGAACCATGCTGAGAATGACTTCCCTTAGAGTACGTAAAGAGGAAGCGGGCAGTGAGTTTTAAGGTCGCCTTGTCCCCGTACAAGGACACGAACCAGTTCAAATCCTTGTCCGGGTCGTCTCTTGTCCAAAACGTGACATCCATAAAGATTGTAGTCTATTTGTTTCTACATCCTCTGATGCAGTGGCGGCACCGTGTGACGTAGTTCTATTGAAACAGTCCGAAGTAAGCACCAAATTGAGCAGTGACAGACTCGGAACTGGGCTAGGATGGCCTGAGGGGACCACTTCGCGGGCCGATTTTGAGTTTGTATTTCCACACAAACTTGCTTTGTAACCTTTTTTTTTTTTTCATTGTTTCTTTTACTGTTTCTTGTCATTATTTCATGTCTATGTTTCTTTTACTGTTTCTTGTCATTATTTCATGTCATTGTTTCTTTTACTGTTCCTTGTCATTATTTCATGTCTATGTTTCTTTTACTGTTTCTTGTCATTATTTCATGTCATTGTTTCTTTTACTGTTCCTTGTCATTATTTCATGTCTATGTTTCTTTTAATGTTTCTTGTCATTATTTCATGTCTATGTTTCTTTTACTGTTTCTTGTCATTATTTCATGTCATTGTTTCTTTTACTGTTCCTTGTCATTATTTCATGTCATTGTTTCTTTTACTGTTCCTTGTCATTATTTCATGTCATTGTTTCTTTTACTGTTTCATTGTTTCGTATGTCTGTTTCTTTTACTGTTTCATCGTTTCGTATGACTGTTTCTTTTACTGTTTCATGTTTGTGTTTCTTGCCATTGTTTCTTTTACTGTTTCATCGTTTCGTATGACTGTTTCTTTTACTGTTTCATGTTTGTGTTTCTTGCCATTGTTTCTTTTACTGTTTCTTTTAATATTTCTTGTCCTTTTATTTTTTTTTTACTGTTTTTTTGTCATTGTTTTTTTATCATTGTTTCTTTTACTGTTTCTTGAATATTTCATGTCAATATTTTTTATAAAATTTTTCTTGGCACTGTTTCTTTCACTGTTTCTTGTTATTTTTTAATGTCATTGTTTTGGTCAATGTTTCATTTACTGTTTCTTTTTGTTGTTTCTCGTCACTGTTTCTTTAACTGTTTCTTGTCATTTTTTTTCTCTACTGTTTTTCTCGACACTGTTTCACAAATGTACAACGTTGACAGTCAATACAGTAGCAGGTCTGACCTTCTGGACATCATACAGGCGATACAGTAGCAGGTCTGACCTTCTGGACATCATACAGGCGATACAGTAGCAGGTCTGACCTTCTGGACATCATACAGGCGATACAGTAGCAGGTCTGACCTTCTGGACATCATACAGGCGATACAGTAGCAGGTCTGACCTTCTGGACATCATACAGGCGATACAGTAGCAGGTCTGACCTTCTGGGCATCATACAGGCGATACAGTAGCAGGTCTGACCTTCTGGGCATCATACAGGCGATACAGTAGCAGGTCTGACCTTCTGGGCATCATACAGGCGATCAGTAGCAGGTCTGACCTTCTGGACATCATACAGTCGATACAGTAGCAGGTCTGACCTTCTGGACATCATACAGGCGATACAGTAGCAGGTCTGACCTTCTGGGCATCATACAGGCGATCAGTAGCAGGTCTGACCTTCTGGACATCATACAGTCGATACAATCTATATGAGATATCCATTTACATAAATTGACCTAACTAATCAAACAAACAGATTCAGAGCTCCTACACCCAGTTAGAAATAAATCCTTTAACCCTTCTAAGACAATCTTGCAGAACCTCACAGTTTAACTGTACTAAGACAACTCGTAAAGCTTACCAATGTCTAAGCAATAAAGTCTAAATCTGAGACTTGACCTTTAAAACAAAAATCCACCTTAATAACAAAAACAAATAAAGCATATTTGTTCTGGCTTGGTGAAGATTGTTATTTCACCCTCTAATTCCTTGGGTTTATCTTACAACAGTGGTTTTTATCTTACGATGGGTTCAACCAATGCCGTGACCCGAGTCAATAGCAGACGATATCTCGACTTTAGAATCAACATATCAAAGATCTACCTACGTGTTGCCAATCTAGACTGCAATATATATTTTCTTTTTTTTTCATGAAAAGTATAGAGAAAGCTAAAAATTATATATATAATATATATATATATATATATTAGTCTTCACCAGGATTCAAACCTGGGACCCTCGATTCGGAAGCCAATCGCTTCACCACCACGCCTCCCACTTTAAACAAACAAAGCTTTTATTTACTGAAATTGCATCAATTGATTTAAATCAATCATATAATACATTTTGATAATAAGGAAATGGGAAACTGTCTTCTAGACACCCAATACCACAGAGAAGGATCACCTCAAGATACCAACACAAGCAGAGGAGCTGGCATATAATGGACCTCATTCACCAATCGTAAACAAACAACATTTAGTCACGTGGTCTTATTGATAAAACAACGGGAAAAAAAAACTTTCACGTGACAACCATCATGAATTAAACATGAGATCGTAAATTATATAGAAGAGATAGAGCACCACGTGGCTAAATGTTGTTTGTTTACGGTTGGTGAAGGAGGTCCATTTCATGACCCAATGATGACTAGAAAAGTCAATTGCAACTGGTGATCTCTGGGACAGCCAGAGCTGAAGGCCGGTGTTCTGGGTGTATAGAAGCACTAATTATGCGTTGGGTTGGAAACCTATCCCGTATAGGGAATGATCCCATATGAAAGGCGATTTTTTTTAAAACCCCAAAGCATAGAAATAGTCATGAATGCTGGAGGGCACACGTTGTCGGTCAAGAATAGATCTACTAAAGATTAATAACATGGTTGATAATAAATAACTAATGCAATTTCACTTTGCTAGAAGTATCTTTTATAGTTTACTTGTTGGTTTGTTTTAGTTGGCAGCATTAAGGTTGAATTTAGTGTCCTTGACATTGTCTAGTGTATCGTGAAAAAATCCTAATGGATAAAAAAATTCATTTTAAATGTTTACAACAAACTAGAAGACTACTTTTAGAAACAAGTAAACCCGCACTTTAAGCCAGGAACACAATACACTTAGTAATTTGATCATGGTAGTGATACAATACAAGTGTTTCACAGACCACGGCCTGTGGGTCATATCCGGCCAGTGACAAAGTGCATTCCACCCCCACTCCCCTTTTTTCATAACTTCTCACTACAGAATACGATGAAGCCACGGAGGAATGGGTTTTATTTGATGCTACTATATGGTTATGGGAGGCGAGGTGGTTGAGCGGTGAAGCGCCTGGCTTTCGAACGGGGGTTCCGGGTTCGAATCCTGGTGAATACTGGGATTTTTAATTTCGTATAAACCTCTGAGTCCACCTAGCTCTAATGGGTAGCTGACATTAGTTGGGGAAAAGTAAACGCGGTTGGTCGTTGTGCTGGTCACATGACACCCTTGTTAACCGTAGGTCACAGAAACAGATGACCTTTACACCATCTGCCCTATAGACCACAAGGTCTGAAAAGGGAACTTCACTTTACTTTACTAGTAATATAGTGAAGACTTTGATTTTGAATTTCGGGATTTTAGAACGCCTCTCAGTCCACTGAGCTCTTAAAGGTACCCGACATTAGTTGGGGAAAAAAATAAAGGCGGTCAGTCGTTGTGCTGGCCACAGTTAACCGATGGCCAAAGAAAACAGATGACCTTAGCATCGTCAGCCCTATAGGTCGCAAGATCTGAAAGGGGAACTTTGCTACTATATGGGCCGCACCCAAGATTATATGGCACCCGGGCAGAAAGAGGTTGGCTATAACTGTTATAACAGAACGAGGAAGATGGTCTACATTTAGTAGAGCACTACAGTTTTTAATTGGTCGACACTGAAACTTAGACTTTGTTTATTGTGTTGATATAGATCTACACGAGACTATTTCACGGCCCTTCCTATTATGTGCCGTATTCAATTTCAGCGTGATACTATTTTTAGACATTTTTATTGCTCTAAGAATCCTTACTAGATCCGCTCCCTTAAAAATATCAAGAAAAACTTAGAAACCTCTAGCAGACGACAAATGATGACACAGATCCGACGGAATTCGCAATCATTGTCACTGGGTCTAACAGTTTGAGTCGGTGTCACTTAAACCAGGTGGAGACCAAACAATGTGTCAATAGCAACCTCTGTTTGGACAAATAAGTTAATTGTGTCACAATAAATCCAGGGGCTTAGCGACCGCGCTGTAAGTTATGTGTTAAGCCAGTGACATATCAAGAAAATTAAACCAAATGAAAAGTCAATAATCCCATGGGCAGAGCGTTTACATTTGGTAAAACCTTTAATCTATATATCTACATTTCAAAAATAAATTTGGGTATACCACACACTAGCTTCGATGAATTAATTTGTTGACCTAGATTCGAACAATAATGTTCTTGTTGACCTTAACTCTCTAGATCTAAGAAAACATTTATACTGTAACTCCTCTTTTAGACATATCTTTACCTCGCTTGTACTAACTCACTCCTCCTGTCTGCCTAGTCAAAATCTCTTACAAGTTATTTCTCCCACTTCCCATTCTCGGATCAAGTTCAAACTTTGAGCAATTATTCATTGTCGATGACGACACATGAATCAATCAAAACATTGTAATTATTCGATGTTATTTAATTTTGTTTAATATATGGAAAATTTATTGATTATTCTAAATGTAATACTTCATAAGCATGGGTAGAAATGTTTACATCATATATAATAATCAAAACATCAATCTAAAATGTATTTATGACTTTCTTAATTGCCTAATTTCTTGATTTCAAGCAAACATATTGTATTAATGGGGTTAATTTCTTGGTTGTAGTTAATCATATGGGTAATATCTGGGCTTCACACAGAAATATAAATGACTGACCGTGGTGAACGACCCACCATTCCTTGTGTAATTTATTAGAAGTATTATAGCGCTGGGTTGCCATGTCTTGGTTGTCTTGTTTGAGTTGTCGAATTTGGGTTGTTGTGTCTGGGTTTGTTTGGGTTGTCTTGTTTGATTTATCGTCTATGTGTAAGTTTGGTTGTCTTGATTGGGTTGTCATGTTTGATTTGTCTTGTTTGGGTTGTCGCCTCTGGGTTTGTTTTGGGTCGTCTTGTTTGGGTTGTCGCCTCTGGGTTTGTTTCGGGTTGTCTTGTTTGGGTTGTCGCTTCTGGGTTTGTTTGGGTTGTCTTGTTTGGGTTGTTGCCTCTGGGTTTGTTTTGGGTTGTGTTGTTTGGGTTGTCGCTTCTGGGTTTGTTTGGGTTGTCTTGTTTGGGTTGTCGCCTCTGGGTTGTCTTGATTAGAATGTGATGTTTTAAATTGTCTGGATTGTCGTGTCCGGGGTGTCTCCTTTTAGGTTGCCTTCCCCTGGTAAAACGTGACAATTCGAAGCTACACTAAGTTAAGAATTGTGATTTGATTCAAAGAAAAGAACTAACTGGTTGGACTGTACCAGACACTAACCTTGAACCTTGTCCACAACCGAGCTTGATATTTAAATTAAAAAGACTCAACATATTTCTTCATGGCATGTCAGAGTCATTTGTAACAAGGATGTGGTATATAGACGTCAGAGGTCTGTGACAGATCATACATTATGTCTACTTCTGTTGTTTTGGCTTTTAAATGCGACTGAGGAGCTTGGCATGTTAGTCTGTTCATGTGTTTGGGAGAGTGTAGCTACAAATTGCCCTGATATTTCGCAATTCAGTAACACAGAGGGAAAATCCTCCGCGACGAATAGCGCTAATACTTGGCGACATGTAGGACTATTCCTTCACGACATAGCGACATATAGCGCTAATACTTCGCGACATGTAGGACTATTCCTTCACGACATAGCGACATATAGCGCTAATACTTCGCGACATGTAGGACTATTCCTTCACGACACAGCGACATATAGCGCTAATACTTCGCGACATGTAGGACTATTCCTTCACGACACAGCGACATAGAGTGCTGATTCTCCGCGACACAGCGACATCCACCGAGACAGCGAGATATAGCACTGTTTCTCCGTGGCACATATAGTATTAATCTTCCACGACACAGCGACATTTCACGCTGATTCAACGCGCCACAGTGTCATTGTCTCAGCGTCGCAGTGAAAATTCTACTATTGTAATGTAAAAAAAAAGACAATTTGCAATGTTCCTTCGCGTTACATAATTGTGTCGCACTGTTCCTTCGTGTTACATAAATATGTCGCCCTGTTCCTTCGCGTTACATAATGTGTCGCCCTGTTCCTTCGTGTTACATAAATGTGTCGCCCTGTTCCGTCGCGATGCGAATCTGGGGTAATACACAATCAGGCCATGGAGTCATTATCTTTGTATAATGTTAAGGCAGCATGTCACGCATTTTAGACACATTCTGTAGATTTCCAGAAATTTCCACGTGGATGCGGTCCACTGGCTCTAATCTTTCACTTTCAAGCTTGAACTGACAGACTTCTGACAGAGTTCTCGGGAAAACGAGTGTTGCAAGGTCTGAGAATTGTCTTCTTTCTGCATTCACAGACTTTCATTTTTTTTTTTGGAGACTCTAAATAGGGCTGAAGCAGATCTCAATCTAAATCTTGTCAGTGTTCGTAATACTGTAAGGTGGTGTCACGTGTCTCTGGGAGATATGGAGGCATTTTGATTTGACAGTGAAGCCACTTCACATTGAGCGTAATTGTATCGGGTTCCCGGTTATTTCTCAGCATTGCCTTTATATACAGTTATATCAAACTCCTGAGGTTAGCAGGGCCGGATTTAAGTATGTCAAGGCTGTGGAGGCCACTACACTTTTTCGAAAGCTTTAATAAAAATCCACTTTTAACAATTATCCATAAACAAACTGATATAGCCTGCCATTTTTTTTTTAGTAGAAAGAAATAGAGTGGTTGTAAATTTTATATAATTTTACTACATTAAAAAAATAGTTACAATTATTTTATATGCAATTCGTGTTTTAAATGCATGTATTGTATGTTTATGAGTTTGTGTGGAATAAGACCAGTGGTAATTTTAAAAATCTCTTTTGTAGAGTCCCTTGCCCTGCCTTAAATCCGGCCCTGGAGATAAAATTTAAACTATTTAGAACAGTTTATCTAAGGTAATACATTTCCCCCTCCTTATTTAGTAAATAATGTGTGTTTGAGAGAGAGTGTGTGTGTGTGTGTGACAAAGAGAGAGTGAGTGCGTGAGTGAGAAATAGAGAAAGGGAGGGAAAAGAGGGAGAAATAGAAGTAGAAAAAAAAAGGAAAATAGATAAACAAAGAGACAAGAAGAGAGCTAAACAAAGAGACAAGAAGAGAGATAAACAAAGAGACAAGAAGAGAGATAAACAAAGAGATAAGAAGAGAGATAAACAAAGAGACAAGAAGATAAACAAAGAGACAAGAAGAGAGATAAACAAAGAGACAAGAAGAGAGATAAACAAAGAGACAAGAAGAGAGATAAACAAAGAGATAAGAAGAGAGATAAACAAAGAGACAAGAAGATAAACAAAGAGACAAGAAGAGAGATAAACAAAGAGATAAGAAGAGAGATAAACAAAGAGACAAGAATAGAGATAAACAAAGAGACAAGAAGAGAGATAAACAAAGAGAAATAAGTGAGAGAGGGAAACTTGGCTAGAGAGAAAGAGGTCAATGCTATTTATAAATATTTAGTCGAGTGCAGAAACCTGTATATAACACATTGTCATTCAGATGTCCCTCCCACATGCCATTCAATAGTTTTGTCTTGACTACAAAGTCTACAGACTGAAGAGATATCAAGGTAAATGAAGTCAACATTTCCCTTTCAGTTCTAAGACATTCCTTTTTTTTTTTTACTTTCTTTCTCTCTAAGATCCTCCAACAAAGACCTGGCTTGACTAGGTGAAGGATTGAAGAGAAGTGTCAACATCGTTTTGAAAGAGACAGGGTGAAAGAGAGAAAGAGAGTGAGAGAAAGAACGAGAAAAAAAAAACAGGAGAAATGGAAAAAGAAAGAGGAAGCGGGACAGAAAGAGAGAGATAGAATGCAAGAAAAAGAAAGAAAGAGAAAGATGAATAAAATAGAATAAGAGCGAGAGAAAGAAAGAGGAAAAAAAAACTGTCTAACACCCTTTTTCTATATAAAAAAATAATGAATTACCACTAATTTATGAACTAATTGGTTAATTATTTTTATTGATTCATGTATTGTCACGGAATATGAATAATTGTGCAAAATTTCAACTTGATCCGAGAATGCGAAGTGGGAGACATGACGTGTAGAAACTTTGTATCAGACAGACGGAGAGAGTTAATATAAGCCTTGTAATAAAATTGATTTGAAATTCTGAGTTGTTTTTTTAATATTATTTCTATTCACAAACGTAGATGTAGATTCTATATGCATGTATGATACAGTATTGGGATCCCTCAACTCAAGAAAATATAAAGAAACTGGAACAGACAGAAAATAGAGCAGTGAGATTCATAACAAACGAATATTCACGGTTGACTAGAGTAACGCCTTTAGTAAAATCACTAAATTTAGAAAGCCTTCAGGAGAGAAGACTCAAAAGTAAAGTAGCAATTATAATTAAAACACAGAACTTCAAATACAAAACAAAATTTAATAAAATACTCAGAAAGACACAAAGATAAAGGCACATTCCTCGTCCCATATGCTAGGACAAATTTGTACAAATACTCCTTCTTCCCTAGTGCTATTAGAGCATGGAATGGGTTGCCTGAGCCAGCCAGGAAAACCAATGACTTAGCAGAATTTAAGTCATCGGTTAACATGAATGACTAGAGGCATGACGCCTAGGACGTAATTATCTTCTTTTTTTATTTTTTTGAAGTAACGTCTGTATAAAATATAAGATATATGGATGACGAAAGATACAGAAAAGAGAGAAGTTGAGAGATCGAAAGGGGGGGGGCACCAAACGCTAGTCTCACTGGGTGGTAGACGTCCCTCGAATTTAAGAACATAAAAAATTATAAATTTGTGCATCTATTATGTTTTATTCAAGAATAGCGGAAACAAAAGAAAGCAGAATTAAAATACTCCTCTACACTTTCAAGCTACGCCAATGTAAGCCCACATCTACTGCACCCCTCCATCATAAACGCCACACCACTTCCATTAAACAAGGGCCTGCATGATATTTCACTTTTTCACTTGTGAACGCAATAATTATCAAAAAGTGGAACACAACATCGAGAAAGAAAAAACGAAACGAAAAGAACATTAACTATTCTCCCTATTCCTTGCAGTCGTAACAAAAAACCCTGTGAAAAGGGGAACCCTTTCGACTCTCACCTCCCCCTTTTTTAGCATACAACAAGCAACAGTCAATAGATTTTATTGAATGAACTACTGTATGCTATCCAACAAGTAATTCAATATGGCACGACGCTAAAAAAAAAACTGGGGACATTTTTTCAAAGTTCAACAAAGAAATAAAAACACTTAACCCTATACCTTTTGTATTATATATTCATGAAAAGAAAATTGCGAAACGAAACTTTTTCAAATATAACCGTCGAGTGAAACTCTCTAGACTTTGGCGGAGAAAGTACAAAGAGTGTATAATAAAGTCTTAAGCGGTATGACCTAGCCCAAATGGCGTATTCTGTTTTATCGGATTGGGTATGAAATGGTAGGCATGAAATGACGAGAGATTATAATAAAATGCATTAAATGTATTGTTTCATGTTGTACCGCGACCACGCATGGTTAGATCTTATGACAAATGTTATTTTTATAGTAACTTAAAAGCTTAATTTTTCTTTTGATATTTTGGATAAAAAAAAAGTAAGCACAGATATGCAGACCAGAAGACAAAACTCGGGTGGCGGCGCGCCGTCCAGTGTTTCTGTGAACATGGCTGGTCTTAGGCATAGGCAAACTAGGCAGCCGCCAAGGGCTTCCAATTGGTGAGGGCCTCGTACAGGAAAAAGAACAATGAGATTAAAAAATACGAACTTTGGAACAAATCTAAAACAAATTAGAGCACTATGACTCTATGTTTACTAGTCTAACTCTGTCTCTACTATGACTCTGTGTTTACCAGTCTAACTCTGTCTCTACTATGACTCTATGTTTACTAGTCTAACTGTGTCTCTACTATGACTCTGTGTTTACTAGTCTAACTGTGTCTCTACTATGACTCTGTGTTTACCAGTCTAACTCTGTCTCTACTATGACTCTGTGTTTACCAGTCTAACTCTGTCTCTACTATGACTCTGTGTTTACCAGTCTAACTCTGTCTCTACTATGACTCTATGTTTACTAGTCTAACTGTGTCTCTACTATGACTCTGTGTTTACTAGTCTAACTGTGTCTCTACTATGACTCTGTGTTTACCAGTCTAACTCTGTCTCTACTATGACTCTATGTTTACTAGTCTAACTGTGTCTCTACTATGACTCTGTGTTTACTAGTCTAACTGTGTCTCTACTATGACTCTGTGTTTACCAGTCTAACTCTGTCTCTACTATGACTCTGTGTTTACCAGTCTAACTCTGTCTCTACTATGACTCTGTGTTTACCAGTCTAACTCTGTCTCTACTATGACTCTATGTTTACTAGTCTAACTGTGTCTCTACTATGACTCTGTGTTTACTAGTCTAACTGTGTCTCTACTATGACTCTGTGTTTACCAGTCTAACTCTGTCTCTACTATGACTCTATGTTTACTAGTCTAACTGTGTCTCTACTATGACTCTATGTTTACTAGTCTAACTGTGTCTCTACTATGACTCTGTGTTTACTAGTCTAACTGTGTCTCTACTATGACTCTATGTTTACTAGTCTAACTGTGTCTCTACTATGACTCTGTGTTTACCAGTCTAACTCTGTCTCTACTATGACTCTGTGTTTACCAGTCTAACTCTGTCTCTACTATGACTCTGTGTTTACCAGTCTAGCTCTGTCTCTACTATGACTCTATGTTTACTAGTCTAACTGTGTCTCTACTATGACTCTGTGTTTACTAGTCTAACTGTGTCTCTACTATGACTCTATGTTTACTAGTCTAACTGTGTCTCTACTATGACTCTATGTTTACTAGTCTAACTCTGTCTCTACTATGACTCTAAGTTTACTAGTCTAACTGTGTCTCTACTATGACTCTATGTTTACTAGTCTAACTGTGTCTCTACTATGACTCTATGTTTACTAGTCTAACTGTGTCTCTACTATGACTCTATGTTTACTAGTCTAACTGTGTCTCTACTATGACTCTGTGTTTACCAGTCTAACTCTGTCTCTACTATGACTCTGTGTTTACCAGTCTAACTCTGTCTCTACTATGACTCTGTGTTTACCAGTCTAGCTCTGTCTCTACTATGACTCTATGTTTACTAGTCTAACTGTGTCTCTACTATGACTCTATGTTTACTAGTCTAACTGTGTCTCTACTATGACTCTATGTTTACTAGTCTAACTCTGTCTCTACTATGACTCTATGTTTACTAGTCTAACTCTGTCTCTACTATGACTCTAAGTTTACTAGTCTAACTCTGTATCTACTATGACTCTATGTTTACTAGTCTAACTCTGTCTCTACTATGACTATGTTTACTAGTCTAACTCTGTCTCTACTATCATGGGCGTAGCCAGGATTTTTTTCGGGGAGGGTTTTGGGGGGGGATTCCCCCCGAACCCCCCCCCCCCCCCGCGGAAAAAAATTATATATATATATATATATATATGTGTGTCTGTACATTATTAATCTTTATTACATTCTGACCCCTTCGGAAGACATTTATTGCTTATTGTAGACTCCCCGCCCTTGCTAGCAAGGGGGTCTGGGGGAGTTCGTAGCGCTCCGCCAGCGCGGGGCGAAGCCCCGCCGCCGAGCACTATTTCTGGTATTGAAAGCCAACAAAATGCATATTCTGAGGTATCTACAGTGCATTATCTTGCTATTAAAAAGTTTTATTTCAAAAATCTAATGTGCTATTCTTACTGACTTAGACCCTCTCGCGCCGTATTTTCCGGCAAGCTGTTTCCGCGTAATTCATTTTGTGTGAGAACATGTCCCGCAAAACCTCATGCGACGCTCTGTCACAACCTTACTAAGGATTCGACTCCCAGTTCGGCATATGATTTCTTTGATTTAGACCCGATCTCTATGACTGACTCCTAAAATCTGTCTTAGCCATTTTTGTTGAGACACATTTAATGATTTTCAATTTCGGCAGAAGACTACTTGACTACGCTCTTGGAATTACATGCCTGTATTTCGCTTTAGATTTTATATCGAAAAGGAAAGTTTTTTCGTCAAATCATCTGTTGAGGGGTTTTAAACTAAGAAATCTATGGAGTTCTTTTGTTTTGTTTTTAATTCAAAACATCATTTAGCTACGATCTTAGAATTTGGTGACTGTAGTTTGCTTTAAAATAATATTGAAGAGAGAGGTTTTCAACTCTAAACGCTCTGTAGGGGAATTTTAAACTCAAAACCATCTGGAGGGGTTTTAAACTTTAAAGAAAAAGCCATCTGGAGGAGGGGGATTTAAACTCAAAACCCCTTTGGCTACGCTCATAGATTTTATAGTGTGTAATTTGCTTTTTTTTTTATATTGAAGAGGTACTTTTTAGCTTCAAACCCCAACTGGAAGGGGGGGGGGGTTAACTCAAAACCCCTTTGGCTACGCTCATAGAATTTTGAGTGTGTAATTTGCTTTTTTTATATTGAAGATGGGGTTTATCGTAAATTTTGGAGGGGGTTTTAAAATCAAAATCTTCCTCAACTGTGCTGTTGGAATTTGGGGATTGTTGTTTGCATTTTTTTTGTTTTGTTTTATAGAATAGGGGGATTTAACTGCAAAAACCTCTGGTAGGGGGTTTAAAATTCAAAACCCCCTGTAGGGGGTTTAAACTCAAAGCCCCCTAGTAGAGGGATTTGTATCTCAAAACCCCCTGATAGGGGTTTTTTAAATCTCAAAACCCCCTGGTAGGGGGATTTAAACTCAAAACCCCCTGGTAGAGGGTTTTTAACTCAAAACTGCCTCGGCTGTGCTGTGGTAAGTGATGATTTAGTATTAAAATCTCACCTAAAATAAACAAAATGAAAGCAAAAATCAGTCACTTAATTCCGTTCCCCCCCCCCCCCCCGGGGGGGGGGGAATTTCATTTCGGGGGGGGGGGGGTTTGAACCCCAAGAACCCCCCCCCCTGGCTACGCCCATGTCTACTATAACTCTATGTTTACTAGTCTAACTCTGTCTCTACTATGACTCTATGTTTACTAGTCTAACTCTGTCTCTACTATGACTCTATGTTTACTAGTCTAACTCTGTCTCTACTATGACTCTATGTTTACTAGTCTAACTCTGTCTCTAATATGACTCTATGTTTACTAGTCTAACTCTGTCTCTACTATAACTCTATGTTTACTAGTCTAACTCTGTCTCTACTATGGCTCTATGTTCACTAGTCTAACTCTGTCTCTACTATGACTCTATGTTCACTAGTCTAACTCTGTCTCTACTATGAAATCCCCTTCAAGGGGGGGGGGGTCGGAATTTAGTGACTGATTTTTCGCTTTGATTTTGTTTATTTTAGGTGAGATTTTAATGCTAAACCATCACTTGCCCCAGCACAACCAAAGGGGTTTTGAGATTAAAACCCTCTACCAGGGGGGGGTTCGAGTTTAAAACCCCTACCAGAGGGGTTCGAGTTTAAAAACCCCTACCAGGGGTTTTGAGCTTTAAACTCCCACCTGGGGTTTTTGCAGTTAACTCCCCCTCTTCTATATAACAAAACAAACAAAAAATGCAAACGAAAATCCCCTAATTCCAAGAGCACAGTTAATGAAGATTTTGATTTTAAAACCTAACATTTACGATAAACCCCCTCTTCAATATAAAAAAAAAGCTAATTACGCACTCAAAATGTTATGAGCGTAGCTAAATGGGTTTTGACTCAGTTTTGAGTTTAAACCTCACTTTGAAGGTAAACAATACCTCTTTAATAATAAAAACAAAGCAAATTATACACTCAAAATGTTATGAGTGTAGTCAATGGGGTTTTGAGTTTAAACTCCTCTCCAGTGGAGTTTGAAGCTAAAAAGTACCTCTTCAATACAAATAAAAGCAAATTACTCTAAAATCTATAACAAACTTTTTTTTTTTTGGGAGGGGGGGGAGGGGCGGGGTTGAACTAGACATATATAGATATAATCATACGACAGTATGCCTACGGTTCGATCTTATTCTTTTAGCATTCTAGTAATATTTATCTATAATAAAATCAGTATTAAAGAATATGTTTCTTACATAAATGTTAATGCACAATAAAATATAATGTCTAAATAAATATGTGTGCTTGTATTTTTGCCTTGAATTAAAACCTTTAGAAAATAATTGTAGTCTTTTTGAAAAAAAAAAAAAATTATATTAACTTATTATATAACGGAAAATCTTACTTATACTGGTAAAGTTTAAAATCTTATTAAATAACATATATTTAGAATTTCAAATTTAGATCTAGTATCCAAAGAAATAGAAATGAAATCGTTGGAGTTTTTAAAACATTTGACCTGTATAACTATTTTATAGTGTAAAATACATGCTTGACTAACAATGCCGATGTGCTATTTTCTTGTCTGACCACTAAAAACACAACAAACACTATTGCAAAACCGTTATACGCGCAAGGGGAAAAAACTGGGCGATTTTGTCATTATGGACTGAACGCTCAGTACACTATATAGACCTACACGTGTACGTCTATCTGGCCAGGTTGTTAAAATCAGTCGGACATACTGTCTATTTATTTTCTGGGCAGGGAGGGTGTATAACTATTTTAGTGTAAAGATACATCTACGAACATGCTTGACAAGCCACGCCAGTGTGTTATTTTCTTGTCTGACCTCTCCATATTACGCAAACACTATTGCATAACGCTTAATGCACTGGCGGATCCAGGGGGGGGGGGCGGTAGGGGCGATCGCCCCCCCCCACTCGGCCGGGGGGGGCGGACGAATTATAGTATAGAATTCACACAATTTGTATGCGAATTTATTACTTATGTTAATAATATATACTAATTATTTATATTTCAACCTATTTTTAGATTATTTCGCCCCCCTCCCTTTCTAGTATTTTGGCCGATTTGGTAGGGTCGGAAGGGGGCGATGGCATCAATCCGCCCCCCCCCCCTACCATAAACTTTCGAGTGGGGGGGGCGGTCCTATTTATTTGAAGAAATCACAGCTTGCTAACAGAATCAATTAAATATCTATATGATTAAAACTTGTTATTGGTATTTTAACCGGTCTCTATATAATTTCGTTCACCTGTTGGCCGATGGGAAGGGGAAGAGCGAATACCTCCACCGCCCTTCCCATCTAAACCCTTTGTGTGGGGGGGGGGGCGGTCCTACTTTTATTGAGAAATCATAGTATGTGAACAAAATTAATCGAATATCTATATAATATAGACATGTGGAAGTGCTATACATGCAATCACCTTCCCCCCATTGGACAAACCAATACTTTTTCTTTTTGTATTATAGTAAGAAATTACAAAATTTAAAAAATCTGTCACTAATATAATTTATATATGCCATAAAGTAAATTCTTATATCGAGTCGCCCCACCCCCTATTCTTTAATGCCAAATGCAATCAATAGCAGAAATAATAAAAAGGAGCGAGAATTAATAGTTTTCATTTTACCGCCCTTGCCCTTTCCAGACACAGTTTGTGTAATTTGACATGAATTTATCATAACTATTTTAAGAAGACTTTGCTTTGGAAAAGTTATAATTCAAACGAAATTTTTCAATATAACAGTCACGGTTGAGATGAGTTCAAAAGCCAGATAATCTTTTCCTACTCGAGTTTTTCCAACCTTTACTCTATCTCATATTTTTCTAGTTAAATAAATTTAGGACTATAACTCACAATGTATGCTAGAATTTCATTGAATATTATTAATCGAATTTTTTTTTTCGGCGGCGATCCTCAAAACCTTAATCTAAATATGTGGGGTATCTAATCTTTTCAAAGAACAAATCGGTTTTATTTGCAATGTATTAAGGGACTATAAATTCATATGAGAACACCACTAATGAGTAATGAGCTGTAGATGTCAGGAGAAGGCGTTTCAGACGTGAAAAATGCAAGAAAACGCTTTTGGCGTCGGGGCTTCGCCCCGAACCCCACTGATAAATAATGAGCTATAGATGTCAGAAGAATGCGTTTCTGCAGTGAAAAATGCAAGAAAACGCTTTTGGCGTCGGGGCTTCGCCCCGAACACCACTAATAAGTAATGAGCTGTAGATGTCAGGAGAATGCGTTTTTGCAGTGAAAAATGCAAGAAAACGCTTTTGGCGTCGGGGCTGAGCCCCGAACCCCACTGATAAATAATGAGCTATAGATGTCAGAAGAATGCGTTTCTGCAGTGAAAAATGCAAGAATACGCTTTTGGCGTCGGGGCTTCGCCCCGAACACCACTAATAAGTAATGAGCTGTAGATGTCAGGAGAATGCGTTTCAGCCGTGAAAAATGCAAGAAAACGCTTTTGGCGTCGGGGCTTCGCCCCGAACCCCACTGATAAATAATGAGCTGCACATGTCAGAAGAATGCGTTTCTGCAGAGAAAAATGCAAGAAAACGCTTTTGGGCGTCGGGGCTTCGCCCCGAACCCCACTGAAGAAGCTTACAGCGCTCTCCCAGACCCCAAAGCTTGCAAGAGAAAGACTGTTTTTTTTCTGTTTTTTTCGCCGAAGATTGAGAAACAGTCTTATTTTATTCTCATATATCGAATATAATCGCACGTTTATGCATAGGGTTAGAGTTTACTGGGCGTTAGACTTAGGGTTTGGAAAAAATCGCCCCCCCCCCACTCCAAAGTTCTGGATCCGCCAGTGGCTTACTGCAGAGTAGTCTTACAGTATTATCGACTACACACTTACAGTACACTAGGCCTACATGTGGTCATGTGTATGTCTAGCTGACCAGGTTGTTAAAATCAGTTGGACACAGTCTATTTACTTTATGGTCACAGAGGGTGTGGATTAAGATTTTTTTTCTAGAGTTAGTTACCCTAATGCTTTTATATCTATATAGGCCTAGCTGTTGATTTAGACTTAATAGATCTCAATAATAAGTCTTAAGACTATAAAAGGGTGTACTTGATGTTCCTGCAGTTAAAAAAATATTTTTTGCCGCAATGAATTGATTAAAACCCCTAAATATTGACCTAACTCACTAATCAGATTCCCATTAGAAACTGAAATTAAACACCTCCTCGTGGCTCACAATAAAATTCGGAACAACCTCATTCATAATACTGCATAGAAGCTTTAGGCAAAAAATGTTTAACATTTTATAATACTGCTACTTTCAATTGCAAATATTTACTCCCATAACTTCTACCAGCATCTTACTTTACCCTCTTCAAATGAAGACTGTCTAAATAGTTGTTAACTGCATCATTTTTTTTTATAATCAAAGTTATTGATATCACATGACCAGAAAACAGGGAGTGCGTTTCAACCCTGACCACATATTGAAAAGTTTTACAAATTTTAATTAAACTTTTTAGTTAGTAACTAAAAAAAATAATTAAACTACGATTTTAACTAAACTTTTTTTTTCTAGTTATCTTATCTTCTTATCTTATATAATACAGACGTTACTTCAAAAAAGAAGATGATTACGTCCTACGCGTCATGCATTTAGTCATGCATATTAACCAATGACTTAAATTCTGCCAAGTCACTGGTTTTCCTGGCTAGCTCAGGCAACCCATTCCATGCTCTAATAGCACTAGGGAAGAAGGAGTATTTGTACAAATTTGTCCTAGCATATGGGACGAGGAATGTGCCTTTATCTTTGTGTCTTTCAGAGTATTTTATTAAATTTTGTTTTTGTATTTGAAGATTATGGTTCAGTGTTTTATGTATTATTGCTACTTTACTTTTGAGCCTTCTGTCCTGAAGGTTTTCTAAATTTAGTGATTTAACTAAAGGTGTTACTCTAGTCAAATGTGAATATTCGTTTGTTATGAATCGCACTGCTCTATTTTGTGTCTGTTCTAGTTTCTTAATGTTTTCTTGAGTTGAGGGGTCCCAAACAGAGGATGCATATTCTATTATTGGCCTAACCAAGGTTAAATAACATTTTAGTTTTATGTTCTTATTTGATTTATAGAAATTTCTTTTAATAAATCCTAATGCTTTGTTTGATTTTTTTGTAGTTTCATCAATATGTGGATTCCACAGTTAAACAATGGCCTTAACTATTTTTTTTTAGTTAAACTAAAAGTTTCTAACTATTTAGTTCACTTTTTGCCCATCACTATCTAGAACAGACCAACAATAGACAAGGCAATGATTATTGTAACAACATGCAGAGATGTCTCAATGTGTTGTTATGCCGGGGATTTTACTTGAATTCAATAGTTGAAAAAATGACGATCTAGAATCACAATTAACGATCTTTGATAAAACAAAACTCTGGAACTTTATTTAAATATAACGTAAGTACAGCTTATGTACAAATTACAAATCAATGAACATGAAACATATTACAAAGGCTTTAAAACAGAGCTCTCAGAAACGTGACCGTCTACTAACAAATTATTTTATCGACTGGCGTACTTTCTACTCTCGCCAATTCTCTGGCGCTAACTCTTTTAAAAAATGTCTTTGTTTAATTTCAAATCAACCAATAGATTTGAAACATCATAATCACGTCCCTTGGGTAAATCCTGACGTGCTGTCAAGGGTCTAGATTTGAGGGGTAAATCCCGAGACTCATGTCGAGGGTTTATATTTCTTTTAAATGTGAAATGTACAAACAATTCTATAATGTAATCTGTGACAATTATCAAGTTTGAACAATTTCTGAACAATGTTAACCCTAATGGTTGTGAAAACCTGGCACGCTTTTGTCTTGTGTTTTTTTGGCAATGCAAGCTTCTACTGAACACACACACACAAATATGTAGGACTCATCATCCGTCCAATTTTATTGTTTATTTTCTAAGTTAAGGAAGAGTACAGTCCTCTTAACCAACGATAACTCTTTCAATTATTCAAACTAATTAAAAGATGTGTCCTTGAAAATTGAGTTTGTGATTACAATCGACCATTTACTGAGTGACAAAAGGGCTTCAATAACTATTGTCTACATTGAAGTATATATATATATACATAACTAATTAATGATCATGAAAGAGGGGGAGAGAACTCCTTTAGAAGATAAATAGATGTTGAATAAGGTTAACTCGGCCTGACAAAGGGGAGGCATGAATAACGCTGGTGTCTTAGTGAAAGTGCTTCTGTACTGTTAAATTTTGAACTTTTAGAACTTGGTCGCTATGGCAACAAAAGAGTAGCACAAAAACAAAAGTGTTAGGTGTTCATGCTGAGCTTCCATTGTCGCAAAATAACATTTATATTGTATATAGTAATTATTCTTGAGTTAAGTATTAGTTGTATGATAATATTCGTTACTCGCAGGAGCTGAAAATCAGCAAAATAATGTCAGTTTATATATAAAAGTAAAGTTCCCCTTCCAGACCTTGCGACCCATATGCAGATAATGTAGGGGCCATCCGCTTCTGTGGACCACGGTCAACAACAAACCACCCTTACTTTTCCCCAACTAATGCCAGTTATCAATTAGAGCTGGGTGGACTCAGAGGCGCCCGAAGAATGGCGAAGATCCCGAAATTAAAAATCCCAGTTTTCACCAGGATTCGAACCCAGGATCCCCGATTCGGAAGCCATGCGCTTTATCCATTAGAGCTGGGTGACTCAGAGGCGCCCGAATGATGGCGAAGATCCCGAAATTAAAAATCCCAGTTTTCACCAGGATTCGAACCCGGGATCCCCGATTCGGAAGCCATGCGCTTTACCGCTCAGCCACCGCGCCTCTACACTCTATGTGTAATTTATACAGTCATCAAAATAATTTCTATCCTAGATTTATTTTAAAACAGTGACTACAATATATATATATTGTTACGAATCTCACTATCCAGGCTCTCTGCAAACTGCACCATACACCACCAACTTAAAGAACTTGACAAGTCAGGGCTCCAAAATAACGTAAAGGTTTAATGTCCATAAATGACAGCCAATACTGTACAATTGGCAGCACGTAGAACAGTACAAATAGCTCTGCGATAACAAATATCTCTCCGATAACACCGTTCCGCCGTATCAAGTCTTGCACTGGCCTCTCCGTCTCGTTTCGGGCTTGCACTGGGTTCAACAGTTCGGGACTGACTTCACACACTTGGGCTCGTTGTGTCGGACTCGATCACAGACCAAGATCAAGACGCCGTTCGTCTCAACCGTACTTGATAGTACTCCGCACTGAACCGTCGTAATGCTCCGTACAGAACCACACCGTTGAACTGTGCTGTAGTCGACCGTGTTCTGAACTCCTGTCGTGAACCCGCTTTCTGAACCGTCTTGACTGCGTCATCTCCGCTCTTATATAGGGTCCCTACTGGCCTTCTAGAACCGGACAGAACGCCGCTCGACGTTTCTAGGTGGTCAGATGACTAGAACTCTCGTGACGCTAATGAGCTCTGTTCACGACGGCGATTCTTCCCGAACCCTCTTGTTGACACTCGTCTCGGCCGATCGTCGTAACTCGTCACGGTTGACCGCTCGTCTAGCGCTGGCCTGGGGCGATTTGCGTCGACTGACTACACTCATACCACTACCCCCATCTGTGCCACCACCAGGTTTATAACACTGCCCCCTCCTTAGATCTGTCCGTCCCGGGCAGATTCAACCTCTTGACATTGGCTGTGAAATTTCATCGCTGTAGGTGGGGGTCGATCGGTGGCAGTTGGCTTGCGTCTTGAGCTTAATGGGGCCATCCATGTTGCAGTCAGCAATGGTCGCTTCCTTCTTCTCCTCCAGTTTGCCTTGACCTGGTTGCCTCGCCGTCGTGCTTTCATCGCCATCCACGTGGAGCTCAGAAAACGTTTTCTTCTCCTCCAGTTAGCCTTCATCTGGTTGTATCGACGTCGTGATCGCATGGTCATCCATATTGCACTCAGCAAAAGTCGCCTTCTTCTTCTTCTCCGCCAGTTGGTCTTCATGTGGCTGCAGTTATTTCTTGGTAGAATCACCATGCACGTTGGACTACGCAAACGCCGCCTTCTTCTTTTCCTCCAGTTGATCGTCCTCTTGTTGCAGTGACGTTGTGGTTGCATCGCTCTCTTGTCGGTCGGTACCGAGGACAGCCACTTGACACATGGAGAGGTATAGGATGTAAGGGCTGGGGATACCAAGATCGTTGGCAAGAGAGGTGGCTTCATAGGGCTTTGCGAAGAAGGACTGTGATGGGCTTCAAATCCACAGGGCGGGGAATTGTGGTACAGGTCATCATCTTCAGCCTTGTCTGGAGGGCATGCTCGTGGGGCAGGTTGGTAACACCCCTCGTGCAAAGGTCCCTCGTCTTCGGCTTCAGGCTCCATTCGGCTTTCTTCACCACCATCAGGACCTCTCTCTATCGTCTCAGTATCGGGCCAATCACCTGTTGGTTTCAGACCTGGTCGATGACTTTCATCGTGCAAATCTCCATCAACTTCAACGTCAAGCTTCTTTGGATTCTCTTCACCACCATCAGGACCTTCATCTCCAGTCTTGGCAGCGGGACCAACGTCTGTTGGGTGCAGACCTGGCTGGTATCTCTCGACTTGCATATGTCTCTCAACAGCTTCGTCAGGTTTCAATGGGTTCTCATGATCACCACCAAGGCTCCTCTCACTGGTTTTATCATCTGGACAAACATCAGTATTGGTGATTCTCTCCTCCACAGCAGGTATGCGTTGGTTCAAAGCCACTAACTCGGTTTTGATTCCCGAAACAATGACATCTATCTTGGCATCTACCTTGGTGTCCATGGCATCTATCTTGGAATTGATGTTTCCTAGCATTGAGCTCAAGAGTTCCTCCATATCTGGTTCTACTTGAAAAAGATACGTGTCTGGATCTTCCTCTTCTTCCATTATGTCTTCCCGGAGGCGTGCTTGTAAGGTTTCTTTGTTTCCACTTGTCTTCAGCCCTCGATCACGTAGCTCTCGCTTCAGTTCTTTCAATTCGAGTTCGTACAGCAGTTTCAGACGAGCCATAGTAGATCCGTTCCTATTCGTTCCGATCCGATCCCACTTCTGACACCAGTGTTACGAATCTCACTATCCAGGCTCTCTGCAAACTGCACCATACACCACCAACTTAAAGAACTTGACAAGTCAGGGCTCCAAAATAACGTAAAGGTTTAATGTCCATAAATGACAGCCAATACTGTACAATTGGCAGCACGTAGAACAGTACAAATAGCTCTGCGATAACAAATATCTCTCCGATAACACCGTTCCGCCGTATCAAGTCTTGCACTGGCCTCTCCGTCTCGTTTCGGGCTTGCACTGGGTTCAACAGTTCGGGACTGACTTCACACACTTGGGCTCGTTGTGTCGGACTCGATCACAGACCAAGATCAAGACGCCGTTCGTCTCAACCGTACTTGATAGTACTCCGCACTGAACCGTCGTAATGCTCCGTACAGAACCACACCGTTGAACTGTGCTGTAGTCGACCGTGTTCTGAACTCCTGTCGTGAACCCGCTTTCTGAACCGTCTTGACTGCGTCATCTCCGCTCTTATATAGGGTCCCTACTGGCCTTCTAGAACCGGACAGAACGCCGCTCGACGTTTCTAGGTGGTCAGATGACTAGAACTCTCGTGACGCTAATGAGCTCTGTTCACGACGGCGATTCTTCCCGAACCCTCTTGTTGACACTCGTCTCGGCCGATCGTCGTAACTCGTCACGGTTGACCGCTCGTCTAGCGCTGGCCTGGGGCGATTTGCGTCGACTGACTACACTCATACCACTACCCCCATCTGTGCCACCACCAGGTTTATAACAATATATATATATGTGTTGTAAGTTTACCAGTAACAGCAACAGAAACGGCAGTACATTCATCAGCTGGTCCTAAGGTATGTTAATTAAATTCTGATGACAAAAATAATTAAGGACTGGTGTTGAGCCAAACAGAAACATTTGTACAATCTTTAGCATGTAACCTTTCTGTCCGATTTAAACGGCTATGTTTTTCTGGGTTTTTTTTCGCAGCTAGATAGTTTGTTTAAACCAGTGGTTCCCAAACTTTTTTGTCTCGTAGACCCCTTGCCATGTTTTCTGCTTTTTGGTAGACCCCTTGCTTAACTTATATTCATTTTTTTTTTGCAATTTATTTTAAAACTAATTTATAATTTTAGTGATTTGAAGAGTGAAAATGCAATTTAAATGCATATAAATTATTGAATAATAACTCATTTTTATTGATAAAATTCAAATTTAACCAATTAAATATGTATTGCTGGAATCATCAAACACACTGGAAATGTTTTTTTACCCAGGCTTATCATCTGTTCCTATGGATGTCATGTTTCATACATTCTATGAAGAAGACATTCAAACAATAAATATTATTTAATTTGTTTTAAGTATCATTGTAAAAGTTTTCGCAAAGAGTTTCTCGTGTATCTTTCACGTGTCCGGCGAACTGTTTTCACTAAAGGAGAAGGGGCGAAGGCGAGTAACTGGCGCCTTAGCCAGTAGGCTTCAAGCAGGAAGAGCTCATTAGCCACATAGCAGAAGGAAAACTTAATTTAAAAATCTGCTGCCTTGCAACTATTCCCAAACATGGGAAAGCTGTCGTGGGTCAACCCTGAGGAAAAATAAGGAGCTGGCGACCCCTAGGCAGTTTACAGCACACAGCGCTACACCCCATCAGAGCCTGTGATGCCACTGGTCTCAAACTGATCCCAAACTGTATATATTTCCTTTGCAAAGAATCACATAAGAAGCTTTTAATTTGATAACTCATGCCACCGATGTGCCCTTGAACTGTATTTTTGCTTAAAGAAATTCTTTTAATAATATCAGATGTAGGTGTGTGTAAAACAGTTTTCACAACTACAACGGCTGGTAAAATCAATGTTTTACCTATGTTTCCGAATTTTGCTATAAGTAAAGAGATATTGTAAGACGCTCACAAACCAATATCTTCTATATATATATATGATGTTGAAGTGAGATTGTGTGGGTCTATTCTTAACTTTATCTTTGAGTGCTAGAACATTTTTAAATCTTTATCTATTTTGTCAGGGTGACATTGTCTCAGATGATCCTCTAGCCATTGGTTTGGTATCATTATTTTAAAAAAGTCACTTAGGCAACCGCTTGTTTGACAAGGAAGGAATGAATCCCAGTTTTAAATAATCAACGCTGGACAGTGTAAATTTCTTTTTGTTAAACATTTGTTACATGTAGACAAAATTAAAATTTTTAAATAAGTATTGAGACAATTCTTTGGTTTGATTAGCAGGATATATATTTAAATGATTTACCAAGATAAAAATAATATATTACTGTATAAAATAATTACATTAAATGAATGTAAAAATTAAAATGATCTGCTTTAAATGAAATCTATTATCGTAGACCCCCGTGGACCTCTCATAGACCCCCAATTTATTTTTTTACTTTCGTAGACCCCCTGGAAGTCTTCGTAGACCCCTGGGGGTCTATATAGACCACTTTGGGAATCACTGGTTTAAACGCTGCTATTGCTCTGTTGTTTTTTTTTAGTTGATTTTATAGAAATTTTCTTTCATAAAGTGTGTGAGTTTTTTTGTTTCATTTATTCTTTCAACTTTTTAATGAAAGATTGTGAAGCTGGTAGGGAGGGTGGGGTAAATAAAAAATGTGGATAAAGATCATAGACATAAATAAATATAGACTGGCCGATTAAAGAGTTTTATGAAACGAAAATTTGTGGCTTGCAATTTTGTGTACTTTATTAGTGTAGTTTTGTTTAATCTCTAAGACTGAAGATCATGCAACTTATCAGAATTCGGAAATCCGACAACAATATAGATACACATGTTTTCAAGTTACATGAGGTTATTTGCTTTTTCCAGTCTATATTTATGTATGTCTATTATTGTCTATGATCATAGACTTTAGTCAAGTTTTCCTATGAAGTGGTGAGGGGGCGGGAGGGGGGTCCTGAGAAAGTTTTACCCATTTTTACATCCAAAAGGGTAAACTTTTACATATCTCTTTCCTTTTTTCTTAATCAAATGTTTAAAACACATTTCAAAGTCAGCAGACGAGTTTTAAAAAATGGAAAAATTTTAACGAAACGAAACAATAATACAAGTAAATCTGTAATTTTTCTATTACCACTGTACCACAATACCGTGAGGCAAAAAAAAAAGTGATGGGTAATTAATAGCAGTCTAGTGACCGTCATGGGACCCATTGTCCTGTTGGACGTATTTTTGTTGTACTTATCCTCTTGTTTTGGTCTCAGTGTTTTGTCTTCTTGTTGGATCCCAGTGTTTTGTCCTGTTTGTTGGATCCCAGTGTTTTGTCCTCTTGTTGGATCCCAGTGTTTTGTACTCTTGTTGGATCTCAGTGTTTTGTACTCTTGTTGGATCCCAGTGTTTTGTCCTCTTGTTGGATCCCAGTGTTTTGTACTCTTGTTGGATCTCAGTGTTTTGTCCTCTTGTTGGATCCCAGTGTTTTTTACTCTTGTTGGATCCCATTGTTTTGTCCTCTTGTTGGATCCCAGTGTTTTGTCCTCTTGTTTGATCCCAGTGTTTTGTCCTCTTGTTGGATCTCAGTGTTTTGTACTCTTGTTGGATCCCAGTTTTTTGTCCTCTTGTTGGATCCCAGTGTTTTGTACTCTTGTTGGATCCCAGTGTTTTGTACTCTTGTTGGATCCCAGTGTTTTGTCCTCTTGTTGGATCCCAGTGTTTTGTCCCCCTTTTTAAATTCGTATTAAGTTTCAATGTACTTTTCTCTTGTTGATCTTTTGTATATAT